>NC_139594.1:10365130-10545130 GCF_946808225.1 Silurus aristotelis | reverse complement strand
ACAGACAGTGATACTTCAGGCCTGGTTATAATTTGAGGCAAGTCAAATGCTCATGTTGCTTAGGCTGACTGGAACAGATGGAAAATGTGCACATTGCTTTGAATAGGCTGTTTGATTACCTTGGGCCTTCCCATTTCTGTAAATAGGCGGGCCCGAACGAAATTCATTCTAACCTGCTAAGTTTAGCCAAGGTGACTGTCCAATGTAAACGATGAAACATTCGAGCCTGAGACCTGAGCAACAGTGCAGACTCATGGGTCATTAACAGTAATCATGAAGGTCCTGTGCTTCTCAAGTATAGATCTTAAGCGTTCTTAGGAGTTACATAAACATGCCCACAACAATCATTTTTTTAGGGTTTCCTCAGAAAAAAAAGTAAGAAAAAGTAATAATAATGAATAGCAGGTTTCAGTAAATGTGTGTAATAACTATTAAATAAGGCTTAAGAGAAACTTCCTTCAAATGTAATCTGGTACAGTATTAAACATAGTATAAACAACATATGCAAACAATTCATCTAAATGCATGTTCAACATAAGTGTTGCCGTGCAGGCTAATAAGACAGAAATCTAATAATGATTAAAAAATATCTAACATTATTAAAAAGGAAAAAAAATGAAGCACAAACTCAACCTTTTCTGAAGTCAGCAGATGCCATTTTGCCAACTTCACAAGCATATTTGGAGCCCACCAGGCCACAGTGCTGGGAGAAATCAGCCTCTCATTTGATTTTTAGAGGAATATAAACACTGCTTTCAACAGCATGTCTTGTCTGGCATGAAACAGCTTTAGATTCAATACCACAGGGCATTTTTTTTCCTATACCGATAAAATATGGCTGCAAGTTAATGGTATGTGTGACAGTCATGGTTTGAGTTTGAAAAGAGAATGAAGAAAAAATAAACAGAAAATATAAGAAAGAGAACCAGACTGAAGAAGAAAATGGGTGGGGGAGAGAAAAAAATAGTGACTAGAAGTATAACAAACAAAAAAATAAATTGGATGCAGGTAGTGTAGGGTATAAAGTATGCTCTATAGCACAGCATAAGAAATGATAAGAAAGGAAAGAGAGAGAGAGAGAGAGAGAGAGAGAGAGAGAGAGAGAGAGAGAGAGAGAGAGAGAGAGAGAGAGAGAGAGAGAGAGAGAGCGCGAGAGAGAGAGAGAGAGAGAGAGAGAGAGAGAGAGAGAGAGAGAGAGAGAGAGAGAGAGAGAGGGAGAAAGAAGATTTGTCACCAAGATTTGAGTCCAAAACGTCAACCTGGTAAGCTGCCCTGTTGCCATGGCATTGGCCTTAAGGGTATTGTGAAGAATTTACTTTGTGGTGCACACACACACACTCGCACACACACACTTATTATAATGAGTGCAAACTCTGAAGATGGAAAACAACACTAGGACACACAGTCTCTTTTCAGTGACACTAGGTGCCTTTGTTTGAGCACCTGACTGGAAATATATTTTGTTGTACACGTAAACAACTCAGAGGAACAGAGAGTTTGAGTGGGAGCTTACAGCTCACAAATGGAGACTTGAATATGTGTAGGAAAGTGCCAGGCTAAAAGTGTCTGTTAGACCAGATTAACTCACTCACACGTTTGGACTCGTTGCGGCTCCGAATAGGATTCATATGCACATCCACGCCGTAGCGGCGAAAGACAGGGAAGAAGGCCTGATTCTGACCCGGCATGGCCGTACCCACAGAGCTAAAGCTACCCAGTCATACTCCATGCCGGAAAAAAACGCGCTCTATTTCCTTCTAAACCTGCACAGCCACACTCTCACGAAATTACTCTGAGATTCCTGGCAAACACCTCATTAGAAATCCACCAGGTTTTCATCCATTCGATTGAGCTTAATCCAGCCCCGTCTCCCTCTCCACTTCTTGCCCCTGCTCTCTCTCTCTCTCTCTCTCTCTCTCTCTCTCTCTCTCTCTCTCTCTCTTTCTCTCTTCTGCTTCACTGAGCAGGAGCTGGCCTGGAGTTACAAACCCTGCTCAGTCTCAGCCAGACGGCTATCTCAGCACACAGCACAAAAAAAAGAGGAGACCATTAGTGGCTGTTGGAGAACAGGCCAAGATGGAAGAGTATGCCATTTTTGGAAACGTGAGAAATGAGTAGCCTGCTGTCGGCTGGGACAGGACACATGGACATCCATATTCATACAGGGCTCCAGTCACCTGAGAGAATGGACACAGGCACTTGGAAAAATTTTAGATTAGAAACTGCTGGGGGAAAAAAAAAAAATCAGTACGCCTACTAGATCTGAAAAAACACATCCTGACACTGCTAATTATGGTTATTTTTACAGTCAGACAGACTTGACTGAAGTTTGTCATGTGGAACATCATTCCTTTTATCAACTGGCTCAACTACTGTACGAGAAACCTTTCTAATTATTTCAATTGATCTAAAAACAATGGCACAAATCAAATTCTCATCAAATTTTAGCTCTCAACTCCTAATGAGAGGGTCAGCTGACTGTGCAAACTAATTATAGAGTACACTTGACTTGCTCGGTTCTCTCGTATCCATAGCAGTGCAGATGCAGGATAGCTCTTATGATGCACTGCCATGGCTAATCAATAGGACTAGTTTAAAACTGCAATCAATGGAGTTAATATGACCTGATAGGTCAGTTCAAACGAAATGTTAGAATGAAAATGTCCTCGCACAGCAGAGTGTGATGCCAGCCCTCAGTATGCTCATTTTCACAGTCACAACCAAGACATGAGGGGGACATCTGTGATGAGTTTGCCTTGAGGAGAAAAAGTGGAGCAAGCCAAGTGCCTTCACCATGTGAGCAGCTTGCAATGAAAAAATGACTTCAAACCTGAAATTAAGACAAGTGTACAGGATCAAATGAGTCCTGTCCTATCATCTTGAAAAGCTTTTAGGGGGAGTTTAAAATATGACATGAGCTGTTAAATACATAAGGAAAGGCTATGCTTCAGTGTCCTGGTAGAGGGAACATGTTTGTATTGAAGAATGGCACGCAGGATACCAGCCAGCGCTCGTCCCCCTCTCTACAACAATGAGGTTAAAAATAAAAGTTACAGAAAACAGTTAACAAAAAAGGCCCTGAGCACCTGGACCTATTTTTTCCTGTTAAGATTTTCCAGGCATCGCATTAATGGCAGCCTTCTTTTCGGACCTCACAAACACACACAGCTGTGCCTAGAGTTCTTTACTACCAGAGCAGTAGACCACACCCAAACAGAATCCGAGGACTACTGTACTCCATGGCCAACTTTTACAGTTTCACATAGATATGTTCTCTTTCAAAATGCATACTCTTACACTGTCTGCACAAATACTAGGAAAGAAAAAATCTCCAATGGTGATTTGTTTTCGACAGGCAGGAAATGACGTCTTCTGAAAATGCGACTGCAGTCCGAGTTAGTACAAGCCCATGGGCCAAGCTTAGCGAACATGGAGGAAGCTCAACATCTGTAGCCATGAACAACCTGTTTGTAAAAACACACAAGTCCCTAATGAGGCCCCCTATAAAATTGAAAATGAACACCATGATTTTAGACCTTTGCACGTTCCAAAGCCGACATGCTCGAATAGGATGGAATGCCAAAAATATAGCGAGTACATTTGTTCTCAAATGAATTTTTACAAGTTTCGCGAAAACTTCTGTTGGAGGGTCAGAGTCTGGCTTGCTTAAAGTGTAGAGTCTGGCTTCCCAGGCCTGCCAACAGCGCAAAAGTGAAAAAAAAAAACAGAAAGCATTTCTTCAATGCTATTTATTTCATGTGTGCAATTTCGACTGGATTATAACTATTTTCCAGCTCCTGCTTATTAGAATACTTTCTCCTTGGGAAATAATAAAACTATACTTTATACCTACCCAAGAAGGGATAGCTATACAATGCACATACAGGACATCAAAAACGCTTAAAAACAACATGACAAAAATATCTTAAAAACAAATATATGTACAGTTGAACAAGCGCAACATAAAATGACTTAGTAGGGTGTTGGGTCATTAACTCATAGGTATTCAGCTGCATTGAGATCTAGGTACTGTCAAGAATTAGGCATATGATTGGCATTTTGATGCTTATTCAAGCAATCCGTAATGCCCTCGTACCACGTGGATGGGGTGCGGTCTAAGAATCTGAAATGAAATGAGATGAAAAGACAGCAGTGTCAACCTACCTAGTATGTCAACACATATAAACTTGCCTCCAGAAGCTAAATTTCATACTAAAAACATAATTTGTGAACATCACTTAAGAGTTGCCCAGGTGTTCATATAATAAAGAAGCCAGAAGTTATGTGGCAGACAGTAGCAGAAAATAGAACCTCCCAAAGAGAAACACAGTTTCAGTCCTACACTAGATAAACTATATAAATAAAAAGGAAGAAAAAAAGAAATGTTGTATGATGGACCAGTTTCTAGCCTTGCTGTGGGAAATCACTGGGCAGACATTACCAGGAAAACAAGCTGATCCTGTTCTCAAAGCCACATACAAGTCTCCAAGAAAATCCACGAGGATCTTTTTGGGATGTAATTTCATTTACAACAGAGGGGCTTTTGTGTGATTTCAGTAATCCCAATAGGCCGTTATTTTTTTTTCTTGAATATTGGCTCTAAATGTCTTTTTCTGTTTACAGTTCACCTTGTCTCTCAATGAGGCTACTTACAGGGTGTGCCACAGGTGCATAAGGCTGATTTCATCTCGCAATGTTGATTCATTCTGGGTTTCGAAAGTCCATAAAAGAAAGCAAAATATTGATCTGAATGGCATCTATGCAAGCCAAACAGATAGCAAAGCTACACGGGGAATGGAATGGAATCTATGGAATGTCTCTTGTAATTCAATTCAACTGAATAAATAATTGATCAAATTCAAAGGAAAAGGAAAAAAATATATACACCAGCTACAAATGATTTACAGGGAATAAGTACAATAGAAAAATGTGTTTTTATATATATATTAATATTTTATATATATTTATTTGTCACACTTCTTGCTTAGGTAAAATCAGTGCTATTAGGTAAAATCAGTGCTATATGAGAAATCATACTGGGAGAATTAATCATATCCAAATCTCTGTGGAAGTTTGGTGAATTCGCACAGACTGCAAGAGTTCTCTAACCATCTTCATTTACCAAGACCAAGCCCATGTCCCAAAAGTCTGGGAGATCAGCTTTTAGTAAGAAACAATCTACAGCTAATACACACATTCCTCCGTAAAAGCATCTCTTAATAACAAAACCCTGTTTTCTTCTTCTTCTTCCTCTCTCTCTCTCTCTCTCTCTCTCTCTCTCTCTCTCTCTCTCTCTCTCTCTCTCTCTCTACCCTGTAAACAAAGCCAAAGAGAATGATAAGAGGGACTGAGAGACAATTGGAAATGGACACCAAGAGACAAAACGTAAAGATTTTTCCTGTTGTTATGAAAAAAAGACAGGAAGACGCACATGGAGAAACAGACTCAAAAAAGAAAAAAAACGAGTACGAGCATGCTATTACCTGACTATTACTCCGTACACAAAGGCACAGTTAAAGGTGTGGCCCTCTGGCCCAGAGGCTGTGCAGGATTAAATGATTAGTGAGAAAAGGTAGAGAGAAGCAGACAGACTGGTGAAGGTGGTTACCATATTGCAGTGTCGTTGTCCAACACCCCCCTCAAAAAAAACCAACACACACAAAACATGTTGTTCATTTCACCCTGTGCACTTCTTTAGCATTCTCAATGTCTGAGTTTCATGAATGTCAAGATTCGCAGAATACAAAATACAATCGCTGATTGAGCTCCCACATGTGCTGACACATGCTGCAAGAGGTGGTAACCTAGACCTCTATGTCGTCAGTGGCGGTCTGCTGTGGGTCCATCTTGCTGTGATTACGCTTGTACTCATGTCCGTAATTGCAACGGTGACTGCCTGCAAGCTGTTTACACACATGTACAATCACACACACGGACTTCCCCACTTCATCTCGTCTCAGCGCGGCTCCATGTGGCGAGCAGAAGCGAAATGTAATCTATTCTTGCCTGTTAATTCACACCATCGCTTTTCCAAACCGAGTGCTGCAAACAATCAGATGTATTCCACTTTATCACTTCCTGAAAATTGCCTTGTTCCCATCAACCATAATCCCCACGTCTTGACTGCTTATACATCAGGGTGCTTGTGCTGCCAGATAGTGAGAACAGGCAACCGGCCATCACAGTCGCATCAGATTACTACTTGCATTCTGCTGCTCAACAGTGGCGAGGTAAAGTTTTCGCCTTTGCTAAAAGAGGTAGTAACACCTAATGAACCATAGCAGCTGGCATCAGCATTCGAGTTGATATTATGCGATGTGCATCTCAGAACACCAACGGAACTGTCGATGAAACACAGCATTGTCCAAAATAAAAATGTTTACCATCAGTCCACCACTAAAGCGTACAGTGTTTTTCATTCCGCGCCAGTCTAAGTGTCCATTTTAAGCCTCTCCACTGTCTGTAAATAAATGTCTTTAGTAAATAGCTCTGAGGCCCTGCTAAGAAATATTGCATAGATCAAAGTAATCATGTCTTCCTGTGTAAAAAAAAAACCTAAGCCACAAGCTTGCTTGTTTGTCTAAAACAATTAAGGCCTGTGCAGAAGTAGGTGGGTGGGTTGGTAGGAGTAGGAGTTCTGACAAATAGCTAACAGCTGATAGCGCTTTTATAAATGCTGGAGGGGGCCATGGGGGTAAAGAATAAGGGAGGGGCTTAGAGACGAGGCTCCAAATTAATGATTGGTCAGGGTCTGAAGCCCATCTAATCTCAGCCAATTGCTCCCTAATTATGCAAGGTGCTGCCAATTTGGGCTGTCGAGCAAATCAGAGCCAGCGTGCGTTCGCCTTTCTCTGGAGTCTGGTCATTATTTGAGCTGATCTCATTTTCACACATGGAACCAATATGCCATCCAGATGTTCATTTGCAGCCGGGCACAGAGCGCAACGAGTCATCTACACGCAAGGCATTCTCCCTCTCTTTAGGAGCCACTGTCTGACACTATAGACCAAGAAACTCTTTATGCATGTGGGGGAACAAGACAACAAGGAATGTAAACAAAAAAAAGACGGAGTCTGTTAAGACGGCTACCAGCGTTCTCAATACAGGAGTGCAGGTAAACCACTGGCTTCAATCAAGCAAGCTATGAAATGCAAAATTCATGTACATTTTCTAATTAATCCCACTTCTTACCAACAGTCTTGGATTATTAGGGCCACCTGGATCATTCTGGCAGGATTAGGAGGGTGGGTCTATATTTTGAGTGGCAGACTTCATGGGCAGTGGTTTTCCCATTACCCTAAGGCATGGTCTTTAATGATCTGTCAATTCGAATTTTGTCCTGACTCTACATGCAATATTACATAAGACTTTCCTCAGGTCAGTTAGGTCCAAACACGATTAATGGGGTCTCCATACGCAAAACAGGGCCTGTGTGTGAGGAACGTGTGATAAAACACTCTGCAATTCAAGCCATGTGTTAATAAAAACACCAGTACACGTGTGTTGTTTGGGTGCGTACATTAATCATATTGGTGTACAGTGGTCATGTCAATAGCTATATAAATCAGAGCTGCATCTTAGTCAAATAAAAAATTCACAGTATGTGAATCTAAACTTGAACTGATCATCGCCATTTAAAAAAACACTACACTTAACCAAATACAGATAACAAAACAAAAATGTCCACACCACTTAAGTGATTAAATCACAAACGTCACTACACATTAAATAATCAAGGTATTCAAATACCATGCAAATTTTGAAATATGTTTTTAGTTTGTTTCAGACAAAGCGTTAAAGCTGTTTATTTTGTATTTGAACTCGAACAGAACTGTGATGATATGTAACATCAGAAAGCTTGTAATTTACATTTTACTCTGTAGTCAATTCCTCTGAAGAGAAGTAACACTGTTGCCTCTGGAAAATCTGCAAATTATATATCCATCTTTCTTAAGCCACTGACTGAGAATGTCTGTGTATGATGGGAGGAATCGACTGGTTTCAATTATCAGTAGTAATGCAATACCACACTTAAACTAGATTACTTCCCAAAACAAACACACATACACAAGCCGCAGTGCACATTTCCATATTCCATTCTTTAGGCTACAGTAAGACAAGATCAGGTTGGAGGTTGGAGGTATCGGGTATACTGCAAAAATGACCTACTAGTATAGATTTCACTATGTTTATTCAAGTTGCTAATTCGAAATGAAATGTGTATGCGTCCCCTATACTCAGCACATGGCTTCGAAATGAATAAAATGAACACGTACATCCAACATCTAATCTGGAGCGAATGCTACAACAACAGTGAGAAGTTTGTAATTGCAGAGTTTAACTAAGCTCAGCTTTTTACTCACCACATTCAACAGTCTCTTTTGTGATTTTTAAATCGTCAGTAAATATATATAAACTGTAAAATCCTCCTGTGTCATTCTGTTTCAGAAGGCAATCATATCTCCATCCAACAGGAGCAATGGTCCTTTTTTCTGTGCACTGAAAAAAGGACATGCACAGAAAATATTGTGATTTGTTTAAAGCCACATTATTGAAAGAATTGGCACCTCATATGTTTGAGATGGTCAGATGTGGTTTATTCTATTCTCAGGAATATATATATATATATATATATATATATATATATATATATATATATATATATATATATATATATATATATATATATATATATATATATACACATACATGGATGTTAAGACTACATTAATATGCTAGCAATTATTATCATGCAATGTCCTTTTTTATTCATTAAGTGTATCAGCTTGAGGGCCTATACAGTCATGTATTATTATTATTGCTGTTTACACCAGTTTGCTATCAGAGCTGGATGGTAAATGGAAGCCTTGTTAAATTTTGCCATTAGCTTACAGCTGTATCAAAAAGGGTGTGATCATACATTTCATATAAGGAACAAGGTGAACATATTGTTTCTTCCTGACATTTGAGCTGTTCCTGGCGAGAACTATAACGAGATGGAAAATGACACAGCGGTTTATTTCACACGTTAAAAACGAAGACGCAATTAAAATAATCAGCAGCTGTGAAAAGTTGCAAAGTGTAAGGAAAGCTGTTCCTTCTAAGCAAACACTGTATGAAAGGGACTGTTGGGAGAGAGCCTAGATTTTAGAGGGACAAGAAGGTGATCATGTCAAACAAACACACACACACACACACACACACACACACACACACACACACACACACACACACGCCCACACATGCACACACATGCACACACATGCACACACAGACAAATTACCTCCAATTACTCTGCTTTAACTTTAAACACAGATCGACCATTATGGCCCATGGAACAACAAACTTTGCACATGGCCTCGCCATCTTTTCCATTATACTTGCGGTGCAGAACAGCCAAACCCCAGAAACAGAGCATACACACATAGCCTCTCTCTCACTCACACACACACACACACACACACACACACGCACACACACACACACACACACACACACACACACACACCCCCGCCCAGGCTGGTCTGGCCTGGCAGGCAGGCTGCACCGGGGTGTCAGTTTGTTTCTGCAGCAGTCAAATTTCCCATCATCCCACAGACAAAAATAAACAAGGGCGTCCTGGAAGGTGGTTGAAACGGCTCACTGTAATCCACCCCCTCAAACAGTGAGGTCATCCACAGCCCTACCTCTTGGCCCACAGAGTGAGGCAGGTACTCAAATCGCTCTCTTTCTTCTCGCTCCTTCTCTCTTGCTCTAGTCTATTTTGTTGTCTGTAAAATGTGACACTGCGCTCCAAAATTTGGTTGCAAATGACACAAAGCTTTGCCACTTCCTGACTGAGGAGCAATTGCACTCGCCAGCGAGCTTAAGTACACAAAGAACTGGGATACATGGTGGCGGAAATGTAAGCACACACACACACACACACACACACACACACACACACACACACACACACACACACACACACACACACACACACACAAGAAAAAGAAAAAACAGAAAAAGAAGCAAACAGAGAAACACATGAGGAAAAAATAATAAAGCACCAAGCATGTGTTCAAGGTCCTGGGGAAAAATAAAATAATACTGCCAAAGGTTAAAGACTGTTTACACTGCCATTTAAGGGTGCTATCAAAATACAGGAGCACACTCCCACAGAGCGCTAGCGTGGCATGCTGTTAGATGATGTGGCAGATTGATGTGTACAATGCTGGTGTTGGTGAGAAGGAGTGTATTATGCCTTCATGCTCAATTAAGGGCCACCATACAGCCAGCATAATTGAGTTACATCAGGATGTTGACAGCAGACCGTTCATGATTCCAACAATTGTCTACATACAGTGCAAATAAAGGGAATTTGATTGCAAGCATGGATGCTGCATGGCAGAAGAACATCTGACTCATAGCAAGCACTCTGGCCTGGTCTTACAATAATTTCACTCACTAGAAGAAAATATTGTGTTTGATTTCTGGTCCAACATGGCAGGGCTTGTTCCACGTTGGTGGTCCACAACATCCGAACCATACTGTTGCCTGGAAATCGAGGGTAACACTGGTATATTTGTTCAGAACAGAGTACTTCTAAATGAGTAGCGCTGCTGTCTATCTCAACTGAGGCGTCCTGTAAACCGTTTCGTTGCATCTTTAGCTCCAGTCAGAGCCTGAATTATTGGCACCCTCGGTAAAGGCGCGTAAAAAAGTCTATGTAAAAATGTCTTCGGCGTTAAATCACACTGGAAATCACACTATAAGCCAAATCTATACTTCAATTTCAATATACAATTAATGGCTAGCTGCGATATTTTTTTGTAACAAAATATAACTGGAGAACATTCCTATTTATGCAAGTTCGTCTGAAAGTACCTCTTGAGCAATAATCCATGACGTCCTTTTTCACTGAGGTACAAACCTGAGATGACACAAAGTCCAAAGTCATTCAATTAAAATCACTAATCAATCTGAATAAAAACTTCAAAAAACATAAACGTCTAAAAATGAACAAATGGCAAGACTGTGAACCTGAATTGAAGAGGATGCAAGTGTGGCAACGATTTCACTGTGTATGGAGAATTTGCAGAAAATTGTACATTTTGTCTCCAAATCTACATTTAGATGCCACTTCTGCACCTTCAAAGTACTGTATTTGGAAGGTGTGCCAACAGAAAGCCTTTACTTTCATGTAACCACAAATGTAAGCACCTGGAGTTCACTAAACGCTACTGGGACTTTGACTGGAACTAGGCTCTATGGTCAGATGAGACCGAAATAGAGCATGCTGGCTACAAACACCTAAGGTAGGTTTGGAGTAAAAGCAAAAAAAAAGAGTGGCGCAATACAAAAACATTTTGTTAAGATACAAAGCATCAAAAACACCTGGACATACAATGACATTTGTCTCTAAAAAAGCTAAAACTAGACCCGTATGTCAAAACAATACATAAATGCTTCAATGTCAAATGCATTAAACCTATGACATGGATTTCCCATTGACTTAAACATCACTAAAAACCTGTGGTGTGAGCTGAAGATAACAGCAAAAGGAGTGACCTAGGACCCTGGAGGATCTGAAGATATTCTATATTAAGGGCTGCTCTCTGATTCCTTGCTTTGCATTCTCAAATATCATTAAGTATTAAAAGCGAAGGGCTTTACAGAACTCAGAGCTGTCATATTATGTACATGAATAAGGTTTTACATGCAAAACTGCCAATAAGTATCACACTTTGATTTGTTAATAGCACATATTAAGTTATTATTTCCCTTGAAGACATGTTGTTGAATGAATCGATTTTTTTCTCATTTTTAGTGTCTGAATATTAAGCAAACTAACCGCAAAACATTTTTCATGCATCTTTTAAACCATTGTTATCAAGAATGGCAATCATTTTGAAGCTTACTTTATCCCACAAAGATTTCACTGAACACCAGCCAGTCCCCAGTTCAGATCACAAAGCACATCAGCACCTAAGTGCCCCCCCCTCGCTGCTGATCCAGCTACAAAACAAGGTAATGTCTTCCAGGCTAAGATAGTCAATTACTGCTAACTCATTTAGAGAACCCCCCCAACTGATTTGATCCAAAAAATATAATCCAAGTATTTTTTCTGTCAGTGAAGTGCACTCGCTCAAAGGCCAGCTGACCAACATACATGCCAAGTGCAACAAAACAGCATAACCAGTGAGGCCATCAATTCATCAAACCCCTCTATTTCATGTCTCCCTGGTCAGTAAACCACAATAAAGTATTATAAAACACTAGTGTTCCAAAATGTTATGTGCCAAGTCAGGCCAAGAGATCCACCCTGTATCCTGTGGCTTGTGCTTTAAATGGACAGACCTTGAACAAAGCTTACAAACATCTGCTCGAACTTCCTGCTCTGGAGTTGGTCTGTCTGTGAGCCAATCAGGAAAAATGGCAAGAAAAGAGAAACAGGTAGAACTAAACAGAAAGTCAGAAGCATGTAGTAACGGAATCTGTTATTCTCAATAGCAAACAGCACTGATCGGGAAAATGCTATTTTTATACTTGACAAATCGGATTCATCTTTAGTAGGGTGGAAATCGATTTGTGCCAAATTCCTCGCCTGGCAGAACTGAGGGTAGAGAGTGTGCAGAGGTGTACAAATCGTTTCTACAAAGAATGACGCATTCAAAGGGGAAACAAAAATAAAAAGATAATTAAATACCTTATAGTTCTAAAAACATGCATTGCACTCCATCAAAGCAAAATAAGATTTAATGTGATGCATGGACGAATGGACCATGATGGCAAAGATAATGGATTTGGTTTCAGGCCAGGTGAGAGAGAATTTTCCCTCTATTACAGCACATCTCTTTTTGCATTGCTTTTGATTCTCTCCTTTAAGATCAGGACCTTTTTAATTGATTGAGTGTTCCAGTTAGAGAGCTCAAATATATTAGGAGTATAATAAAGAAATGCAGTAGAGCTCTTTATGGTCTGTAGATTGTTAAATTGTTAAATTCAGCAGAGCAGACAGAGTTGTAATGCGAAGAAAAGTGGGAAATGGAGCGCAGGTCATCTATACATTGTTATTGCTAGCTTGCAAAAAAAAATATATAAAAAGGCAGTCGGTAGTCTTCAGGTATCAGTGGTATGTTCTATACTGAAACTGAAGCTGTAAGAAACAAAAAAGATGTGTGTATGTGTATGGATTGTAAATTGTGCGCAGGAAAAAAAATTCAAGCCATTCAAGCAATCATCCTCAACTTCTTTAAAAAAAGATCGATGAAAACAAGAGACACAAGATGTGAATATGCATCAGATCAAGGGCACAATGCACACACATTCACACACTCATTATAATACTGCAACTAATCAAGATACCATAATGCTTTTTGAAGATGAAACAAAAACCAAAGAGTATGGAGGAAACCCATAGAGATGCAGAGAGGACATGCACAACCCAATGAGAGCTTTGGATCAAACTGGGAAGCCTGGAACTATGAGGCTGCAATGCTAAACACTGCCACCCACATGCCTCACAGCTACAAACAATAGTGTCTGAAGAAGTATTGACTGTGAAATGTCACAGTTATTAGAACCTCAATTTAAGCATCTTATTGTTTCTTGCGAGTCCTCTCTTATTCCTCTAATGCTGCAGATAATTGTGTCGGCACCTATGGCCTTTTTTTTTTGTAAAACTGCAAAACTGCTGATTTTCTCACTTCTTTGCAAAAGTTTATAGTTGACGCTTGTCTTTAGAAAGAAGCCCAGGTGCTTGAAAGCTGACTGAGGAAAATTAATTGGTGTTGTGGGGATCAGCGAGAGAAGATGACACCATGCAAGCTATTCCCTCTCACCTGCAGGCAAACAGGAGCACAGGCTCTCGAGGCTGGTGATATGTTTTGTGCCTGGGGCCTGCAGTGGGCAGAACATCCCTCCTTAGTCCTGGCAGGGTGTGAGAGCTAGTAGCAACACTACTCCAGAGCTTGCAATAAGGTGAAGGAGGTGGGAAATGCTATTTAGCCTTGCACAGACCCTCCAGGAAACCACCATCTGTCTACAGCATAGTTAAACATTCCCATTCAATGCTGAGCTTACTTATAGAGGTCCTTCTAAAATCTGAAGGTGCAGCACACAGGCCCAGCGTCACAGTAGCCAATCAGAGAGTTTGTCACCCTGTAGCAACCAAAGTGAGAGAATGAGACCAGATCTGGTGCAGCTGGAATGTCTTCCATACCTACTGTTTACATCACAAGAGCCCGGTGCAATGTTGCTTCAGTCGCAGTCCGCTAGGTAATCAAGCATTCTCCTGCTGCTAGCAACAGCTGCTGCTGTTTTTGTGTTTGTTTAGAGGCCTCTGCCCCTCCTCTTCCACCTCGCCACCACCGGAGAATAAGCTCAACGCCTTACACTCTCTACTTTCACCACTGAATCCCTGCCTCCCCAAACAGTGGCTTTCATTACGGCACTCAGAAAGCTCTTTCAGCAGGGAGGAGGCACTCGGCTCGTCCCTCTCTCATGCGTTTGTTTGTGCTGTCCCACAAATCCTCAGGCACCTCTACTTGTCACTCTCCTATTCTCCAAAGTAATAAGCAAGACACTTCTTCATTAGGCTGCACATCAGGGTTCATCTCCCTCCCACTGTCCCTCCTTCTTGCTCCTCCTGTCTATCTCAGCTGCATATTAAGTATGAACTAAATGCCGGGGCTAGAGTCACCTACGCAAACTATGATTTTATTCTCCAAATGCAGACCTAAAAAGAAATTGGAGAAAAAGTGGGAAATCCAAACACAGCACAAGTGACTTATTGTGTTCACTGGGATATCTGGACTGCTGAGTCTCATTCACATGAGCAAGCCTGACCTGGGCCTTTATCAAAGTTTAAAAGCAGGCTGGAGAAGCTTCTAAATGAGAAAAAAAGCACAGAGAAATGCAGAGCAGAAGACTTTACTGGAGGTCACCACACATGAAGACGAGTAATCTTAATATGAGAGTGGGGACGGACCCCAGAGTCAGCTCCCAGCCAGCTCTACACCTCATACATGTCTGCACACTCACTCTTGGTCAATATGACTCAAACAGATTGTAATCGGGCCGTGCTGAAGTCTTTAAGGCCGAAGGCCAGCTCTTGACGCCTCACTGGGGAAATCTTTCAGCCCAGGTTCCAGAAAATGGAAAATTCATGACTATTTTTTTTTTTTTTTTTTTTTTACTGTAAGGTCTATAAGACAGAAAATCTTTTGTCATTTGATAGTCTGATGCAAATTGCTGCTGATGGGAAATAACTTTTACTGCAGCATATGTAACCTTTGCATTTGATTGACTTACAGTAGAGTACTTTTGAGGCAAAAAAAAAAAAAGTAGTACAATGTTGCCTTTAGGGTTTTTTTTTTTTGCCCTTTTTCCAACCTCATTTTCTCACCCTAAACAGTACAAAGAAATGAATGGTGACAAACCATTATTTAAGCAGTTTCACTTGTAATGTTCGTAGGACAAATAGAAACCTTAGTCAAAATACTAAAAGAAGGTGAACTGTGAAGATTAAACATCATAAACAGGACTCAGATGACAAATCACTTCTAAATCATAAAAATCTTTAACTTCTCTCTGACAGTCTGACGGTCTATAGGTAAAGCTGAAGTCGGTTGCATTCCCAGGCAGAGAGATACACTTTGTTGTTTTATGGAGACCAGTTTAGCTGTCCAGAGAGCTGTACTGGATCATTTTCATTGTTGAAATTACAATAGGTTTATGAACACACATTCTTTAATGCAGTACATAGTCAATGGTTAGACATCATGGATGCAACAAACACTTGTCATTGTTTTAGAGGACAATTAACCTGGCAGACAACTATGATGCAGTCGCATGTAAAAGCATCTTAAAAACACATCTGCTAATGATCTCCATAGTCCATTATGGGGAATTCGTTTTCCAAAAATCAAGATACACAGCAATTCATCCAATTATGCGATCTGCACAAAATATGTACACTATGCAGTGGATCATGGGAGCAAAACACAGAGTAAAACCACATCGTTACAGAGCATCGACACTGAAACTGGAACTTTTTTTCTCTCTCTTTTTTAAAAGGCTGTATGAACAGCAGGCAGAGTATTTCATTATGCACACTGCAATTGAGGAAATGATCAAGTCAGATGTCACCAGCAGCTTAGCCTGCACAATCACTAAGGCTTGCTGCCTGGTTGCCATGACAACCTACCCACTGATTCATCATCATTTAAAGGAAACTCCTACCTTGGAATCTAAATTAATGATTCCAGTACTTTCTAGGGGGAAGTTTTGATATTGCCACACTGGGATGCCCATGCGAACTGTTTGCGTAACTCTCTTTTGCAATATGAATAGGCTGTGAATTAAGGAAAATGGAACTTGCTGGTTGTTTTGAGGTAGCCTGGTGGTTGGATCGATCCTAAATGCATATATTTCTAAGAGGAAGCACAGAGCATGAGAAAAAAAGCTCCCAAATCTATCACAAACTCAGGAGAGAAAACAAAGAAAAAAAGGGAAAAAAAGGACATCTGGAGAAGCAACAGAATCAGTGATGTGCAGTATGGATAGAACAACTTCATTTTATCAGCAGAAACAAATAAAACATTTGATCACAGCCCACACTAGCACTGAGATTGGGATCAAGAATCCGAACGAACAAACAATAATGAGCAAGAACACTGGCATTACAAAACAAAATTAAAAGCCAACAGTCTGTTTTCTAATGAAGAGTCCTTCAGGGATGAATAAATTAGGTCCTCTAAACCAGAAGCTGCATGATGGTTTGGTTACTCATTGTGCCTAAGCCAGGGCTGATATCCAGGATGAACTTGAGTTTCAAAAAGCCCATGAATAAATAGAGAAAAAAGTTCAATGTGGAAAGTGTCTGGCTGAAAAACGTCCAAAAGCCCAACCAATACCTGCATGTTATCTTATATCTGAATTACACCAGTTTTTATCCAAAGCTCCAAAAATGATTCCAACTTTCTTTCAAAACGTCACCATTTCCCTTTGAATGCCGACTGAGACAAGCCTCATCATAGAATCTCTTATCTGCTCACTTATTACATTCTAATCCCTCAATGAGTAAAACACAGGCATTCTCATCTCACGCCTGCAGAGCTTCTCCTCGAATCCTGGCTCCAGACCGGGTTCTTCCGGTTCTTTGGTGCAGGGCCCCTCCCTTATTGAGCCTGGTATTATAAAGTGTGACGGTGACTCACACGCTAAGTCATGGTAACTTCAAAAATATTGTGATGGACCTTAAACCTCTTCTGAGTCCCATTAGGCCCATGCTGGCACAAAAAAAAGAATTTAAAAAATCTGATTCAACATTTCCTGAAAGCTGGAGCGGAGCCTCCACCCGCGCTCCAATGCTTCAGCGACACGCCTCAGCTAATGACTTAACCACAGAGAGCACCACACCCGAGCCTCGCTCTTCCGGAACCATCTGGGCAGACATACAGAGCTAGGGCAACTCAAAGTCACAGAGGGTGTTTGTTTTTCTTCTTTTTCTTCTTTTTCTTTCATTTCCTTGTTTATGTCTTTACCTCTACGTACACAGGTAAAGCTCAGTTGAACCACACCTATCTCTCCAAGACGCTCACTCGAACTGTTCATATGCACTGCGACAAACTGCGGTAAATAAAAATTTACCACTTGACTGGTTGATTTTATCATTCTAATTGTACACAGGGATTCCTAATATCCATCTGAAGTCATTAAACTGTCAGGCTACTATCTACTAATTATTTACACTAAAAGCATTTTTCTTAAGTAACTTCTATGAATTTGTAACTACAATGGAGCGACAGCTTCAAGAGTGAGAAATGGCAGCAGGATATTTGGAAAGGATTTTTAGGAGTTCATTAAGCAGTAGTTAGGTTATAGTGTGGAGCAATGCATGGTCATATACTCTGTATAATGCATAATGAATTAAAAGTTTCAGCTTGAGGTGCAAAACTCCTTTTTTTTTTTTTTTTTTTTTTTTTAATCCTAGACAATTTATTTATTTGCCTTTTAGCTAGGAGTACACTAAAAAGGTTACTTTAGAAGTGCACTAAAAAGTGATTGATCATCCTATTTGCACTGGTTGGCTGCTTCTTCTCAGCAAATTGCCCTTCGTTTTGAGCCAAGCCGTTTAATCAGCGGACAATGGAGTCTAAAGTGGAGAAAGTGAGAAACCGAACTGGGACGCAATTGCTAAAGACCCAGTTTTAGAGAGTCTGACTAAAACATGGATAGGCTCTGGGACTGGACAGGGGAAGCGATGAGAGTTCTTCCTTAGACCAGCGCACTTTCTGAGGAACACGCGGGTCATGCAGTTAGTCATACGTGTTGTTCAGATGAAAATTAGATCATGGGTCAGTTGCATAAATGACTTTGAGGAACCAAGTTAGTGTAAGTCTACTGGCATCTCAGGGCTCGTCTTCCAACAGATAGGGACTCCACATACAGCCCCACTGCTGTTTAATTATTAGCGCACCGCACCAGACATGTTTATAAAACTCGTCAAACCTGACTTAATGACTCTGTAACCACTGTGACAGAGCGATATCGTCACCCTATTCATACAGACGCCACTGAGTCTGCAGGAAGATTTACACACAGGTATTTCATGCTAGCACACTGGATTAAGGAACAACAAAAAGAGCGATAGAGATATGAGTATTGACGAATAGATTCACACATAGCTCCTCCAGACATCTAACAAACGTCACAGTGCAGCCACCCTGTTAGCTAATTGCAAAGCTGTTGCCATAATTCTTTTCCTTGTGAGTGCGTGTTCTTATCTCGTTTAATTGAAAGGGAGAAAACACTCGCTTGTACGTGAATGTGTAGTTAGTGTTGCGTTACATAGAACTGATATCCCAGTAAAATAAGTTATGGCGAATTACGTGATGACTTACAAAAGCAACTGAAGATAAAACTGTCTCCTGCGTGGTGAGAGTACAGAAATTCAAGAAGTACACCTGCGTATGGCTGGCTACCGGAAGCACATGATCAAAAGACGACATGTTCCCTGGTGCTGAGATGTAAATGGAGTGCATCGTGGACTATCCACAAATCAAACGCAGTACGTCTGAGCATCGCGCTTTCTCGAGCGTGCATCCTTGTAAAGGCCAAAACAAGACCGCACGATGTTTGTTTTTTTTTTCTTGCGTTGTGGAACGCTCATATCAGCGTGTTTTCTGCACTCTAGGTACCTCTTTCAATTAGGAGGACCCTATGTAAAGGGAAATGGAGAGCAGCAATTTGTAAACGCAAACAACTAACCTCGATGAAACCTAGTGGGAACAAACTTGCACACAAACACACTATAAAAGAAAGAGAGCAAAAGAGAAAATAGAACGTCTTGGTTTCTATAAACAAAATACCCAGCTTGAGGTGAATGCTGGAGAGAAATAACTGATTGCCGTTGTTATGGGATGTGACTGTTAATCTTTCCAGAACAGCCAGGCATTGTGTACACAATACCATGCGCACATTGTCCGTCAAATGTTTGGAGAAGATGGATAATCACACAATCATTTAGGGAAAGAATTTGGATCAAAAGGCAGAGACAAACAGACGGACAGATGGACAGTGTAGAGGAGCTTACCCGTAGAAGTGATTGTGACTCTTCCTTGGCACTCTTGCCCTCTGTTGAGCTGGGGTACTGCTGCCCTGGCTTCTCGGCTGCTGTACCTGCTGGCGTCCCCTGCAGGTAGCCCTTAGCGTCTGCGCCGAGGCTGAACACCAGGCCCGGCGAGTCTCTGAGCACAGCTGCACCTTTCTGCTGCTGCTCTTGTGGGACTGAGGGAGAGCTCAGCAACCCTAGTGTAACGTGAGGGAACGGTGCAGGGCTTCCCCGCAGCACTTCTCCCACTCGCTCCTTGGGAACCCAGAGCATGCCCTGGATTTGCTGCTCTGTCCCTCCTCGAGCCTCAGGCCAAGACTTCTCCTTCTCTTTCTCATCGGGGGCTTCAGTTTTGACAGCCTCGGCGGGTCTGGCCTCTGGGGGCACCAGGCTGTAGAGCTTCAGGTCGCTTTTACTCTCCTCTTTAATGCGCAGGGTGGAGGGGGCGGAGCAACCATTAGCAGGGGCAGAGCCTGGTTCACTGGACTCTTGACAATGGACTGAGTTGAAGTGGTCGAGCAGGGACGTGGTGTCGGCTGCTGTAAAGCTGCAGTGGCGGCATCGACAGCAGCTGTGAACTCTCCTGTACACAGAAAGAAAGGATAAGAATGGAAAGACATGTCAATCTCAAGCAAAAGCATGTATATACATTAGTACAGGTCCTAATACCAACCAGTCTTACAGTCGATGATCACATCGTGCGTGTCCCCATAGTATGCACTTTTTCAAAACTGTCCAGTTTCAGTAAATCTGTGGCCATTGCGGCCTTAGATTCCTATGCCAAAACCGATGTGGTCTTCTGTTGTTGTAGCTCATGTTGACGTGTTGTGTATTTTGTAATGCTTTTCTGCTCCCTACAGTTGTAAAAGTCTGGATTACGACGCCTTTCTGTCAGTCTAAACGGTTCTATTCTGACCTCTCAGATTTAAACTTTTTTTTTTTCCCCTTGCAGAACAAGCACTCAGTAGATATTTTACTGTTTGTTTGTTTGTGTTTGGCAACATTCTGTGTAAACTCTAGAGACGGTTGTGTAGGAAAATCCCAGAAGATCAGAGTTTCTGAAGAAACTCAAACCAGCCTGTCTGGCACTGACATCCATGCCATGTAGACTGTCACTATCACATTTTCTCCACATTCTGGTGAACGATAACCGATGTCATGTGCTGTATCTACATTATTCTGTGCACTGCACAGCTGCCACATGATTGATGCCTTGGATAACAGGTGTACATGTGTTCCTAATAAACTAAATACATATTCTTAAGCATTTTTCCACCATATTATACCATTCAGGCATGCACATTAAAATGACTCACTCCTATTCTCTGTGAGTACTTTCTAGTGTACCACCAAGGAAAGACATCACTCAACTGAAAATATCTGGTGCTTAAACTCCTCTAACTGAGGTCTAGATTACTTTAATGCGGTTTAAGTGGTCCGCTTGGTCAGCTCTTTTCACCTGCACAATGATTCGTTGTCCTATTTTCTTTTTAATAAAAAGGAGAGCAATAGAACGGGGAACGGGTGCCAAGCTATCCACAAATGTGCAGTAAATAAATCATCTGAACTTTAAGTAAATGAGTGTGTAATATTACTCCTGGAATTCAAAATGATTTCCTTTGCACCTTGGCCTTCCTGCCTCCCTTCGGCCATTACAAGTCAATGCAACCAAATTCTAATCTAAATTCTGCAAACAAATAATAAAGAAAATCAAACCTGGTTTAGAAAGCTTCTGGTTATTTTACAATGGTTCATTGCTATGGTTGGACTTTTGCCACTGATCAATATCTTCATGTTTGAATCTGAAAGCACAGCAGCACAGCTTGGGACGATGTCTGTGCAAAGGTAATGTAAGGTTTCAATGCAAAAGCAACAGCATAGAGTGTTGAAAGAAACTTTAGAAATATTAGGTTTCACTTCCTAAAAAAAAAAAAAAACGGCCTAATGGCTACCACTGAACATTCTTAGAGTCTTGGATGATTCAAAAGATTTCCAGAAGTTTACTCATCAAGTTATCATTTACATTTATGGAATTTTGGCAGACGGTCTATTCCAACAATTTATATTTATCTTATTCATAAAACTAAGCAGTTTTGGGGTTAAGGGCCTCAGGAGTGATTGTTTGGTGTAGCTGGGATTTAAACTCATGACCTTTAGATCCAAAGGCCAATTCCACCTCCCCAAACTGGTAGCCAATAAGGCTAACACCTCGAAAACTAGTCAACGAATTACCGATCAATAAAATATTTAGTATACAATTGATGCATAATACATTTATGTAGTTTAACCCTGATATTACAATATTATCATTGATTTTTTTATATATATATATATATATATATATATATATATATATATATATATATATATATATATATATATATATATATAATTTTATCAACAAAAGCTTTTATTCCCCAGTTTCTCTGACTTTTGAAGGGCTTTGCCCCTTTATTATTGCATGCTGCATTGTGGAATATAAACTTAAAAGAATTTCCAACGGAGTTTTCTAGTAGGAGAGAAAATGCAGGGGTTAGTTTTAAATACTGTATGCAATTATAGTTGATTTCATCTGGCTAAAAGGATGCGGCACAGATGGAAATACAAAAAATACAAAGGCCCTTTTGGAAAGCAGAACTCACAATCTGTCTTCTATAAGAGTAAGAAAGAAGAAAGATAGATAAAGAGATGGAGTATAGCAATTCAGCTAAAAGCTCCTCTGATAGTCAATATAGAGAGAAGCATGCCAGGTCTACACTAGTGCTGGCTTGTCAGCATCAGGACTGAAAGATGCCTCATTCAGACAAGCAAGGAGAGATAGAGAGCGAGTGAGAGAAAGAGAAAAGGAAGGGCGGTGGAGGGGAGGGGGTATTCCGTATAATGTAGATGTGACTGATGTTATTAGGCTTGACCGGACAATGACTGAGCTCTGTTATTCAGGAATAGGGCTTTTACAGAGGGAGACAGTGAGAAGAGGGAGGATGGAACAGGAGCAGGCTGAACAGCCCCAGCATGTCATCCCAGCTCAGTACTAAATGAGGGACAGGCAGGAAAAGTGCTTTTCATCAGTGCTGCTGCCCACCCCTCCCAGCATGCACTGTGAAAATTGGTTCTGCTAAGACACTGAGTGGCAGAGGCACATCAACCGCTTCAGCTCCTGCTTCCCAAAGTCCAACAGCTAGACGTACACACACTCCGGCAGCACTTATAATCTCCATCGCACTGTTCACACCGTGAAACAGACCCGCTTTTATATACGCAAACACACACACACACACACACACACACACACACACACACACCAGAGTCTGAAAGATATAATGATAATATCAGTGCTGTGATATCACAGTATGCCCTCAGAGACACTGTAGATGTCTTTGACGTTTTAGATTTTATTTCGATTTCCTGGAACATGTAAATCATTTCTTTTTTACCTATATTTAAACAATTTCTAATTTCAATGTTTTTGTTTATTTTTTTAAAATTTATATTTCATTTTTTGCTTAAATGCATTGCCATAGAGAAGACTTTGAGTGTTATCAATCCATATAGAAAACAAGGCATTACTATTACAAAAAGATGGACGGTGGTGAGGATTTTATGAAGTTTGTGTGTAATAATATGTAATAATTTAATAATAATAAATGATATCTCATGCAGTATATATACACACACACACTACACAGACAAAATTACTAGGACATGTGCCTTTTCCAACCATGTGTGGATCTTCCCTGAACTGTTACCACAAAGTTGGAGGCAAACGATTATATAGGATGTCTTTGAATGTGATAGAATTAAATTCATTTTAAATAGGAGACCCAAACCTGTTCCAGCATCACAAAGCCCCTAGGCATGGTTTACATCGATTTAAGTGGAAGATCTTGGGTGGTCTGCTATAGACCTTTCACCTCAGTCCTATTTAACATGAATCGTTTTAATTGGACACGCCCCAGTCCTCCTCACCCTACAACAGTATCTGACTTTACTAACACCCTTCACAAATCACCACAAATCTTTACAAGAACACTCAAAAATTTTGTGGAACATCTTCCCAGAAGAGTGGAGTTTAAAACGGCAATTAAGGTCTAAATGTGAATTCGATGTTCAAAAAGCATATAGGAATCCAGTGGTTAGCTGTTCACAAACTTTTATCTATAAAGTGTGTATATATACAAATACACACACACACACACACACACACACACACACACACACACACACACACACACACACCCCACACACACACTACTGTACACTACTATACAATGCATCCTATAAAGATATAACCACACCATTACAAAGCTCCTTGCATTTCAGCAATATGCATAATATTTAACCCCTCACTGTCAAATACACCAAAAAAAAAAAAAACACTTTTACATTCATAAAACTGAAGACAACAGAGAGATGTTCATCATCAGCGCATCACTTGTCTTGAGCTGGAGCAACATTTAAAGTAACTAACAAAAAAAGTTATCCATTACATGCTTTTACCTCCCAGTCTACCTGACTGTCATCACTCAGACTCAATTACAGCGTTACAGGAACAAAGCAGAAAAAAAAAAAAAAGTCTGGTCTGTATTCAGCTCACGTTCCTACAGCAGAGCGCATTGCTGGTGTGCAATGTACAGCCTATAAAAATAGAGCTGCTCCTGTATTCTTGTGTTTTTTGCACAAAGCGCGGCCCACTTCCAACATAACTCAGCAGCCTCGCTTAACCCCACTGACAAGAAACACAAATATTTTTCCTGACCCCCAAACTCGCAATTGATCGCTCACTGAGCTGGAGAGAGACAGTGTGTGTGTGTGTGTAGCTCACAAAAAAACAGTCTCATTAGGGTCAGCTAGCTGACGTGGACCTTGAAGTCAGCAGTACAGTTTTCGGTCCATACTGATTAAAGACTGATTAAAGGAGCATTCAGCAGCCTACTACAAAATCTGCCGTTGTGCTCTGGAACACCACACACGCAGCAGCTCATCGAATTAAGACTACGACTTAAACAATAAAAAAAAATCTAGAAGTAAATTCAGAGCATGACTCATTTGGGACGTCATTCGTTTGGGTCATTTACATTTGCTTCATCTTTGTTTCTTTTGTCCATTTGCACTGCTCTAACAGAGTTTTTCCAGAATGAAAATAACAATTTAGGCTGTAATTGAATTAGTCCAGACTGGTTGTAATTCCTGGCTTTAACGGCGGGTTTACGTGCGGTGGCATTTCTAACTTATATAACAAATGAGATTTGAAAAGTACATTACCAGTTCGGATACACAAAGCTGAATGTGTATTTAATGTACAGGGTGTACAGGGGAAAAATCAAGAACCAAAAGCACCACGAAGCACCAAGATCCCTACAGTTTCATCAAATGGCATTTTTCACCAGTAAGGAAGAAATATATTAAAATAAAAGCAAATCAATGAGTAAATAAATGATAAAAAATAAAATGCCATGTCATTTAACTTTCATTTCTTGCTGACTTTTCAGATAAACATCACCAGCATTTTGCTGAAAGGAAATAAAAGAATTAAACTGTGAAACTAATGATGGCCTATACATTTATATGAATCTAAATAAATATTTAATGTATTTTTTATTAGTTAAATAAAAATAAAATAGTTATAGTCAATGCATATATAATTAGCTATAACAGACATTGTGTCTGTGTTTACATTTAAATAAAGTAGATATAATATATATAATATATAACTGATATACTAACCCGTCTCTCTCAGGCACATCCACATCCACGCCTAACTTGTGAAAACTTCCCACCGATATCGTCCTTAATTCTTTGAACTAATACTACACTGCGACCCTAACCTCCCGACTCTCTATGTTACTTCGTGAAAAGTCACAGATTCCTACCCACGCTCCTTTGATGTCAGTCACACTTTCTCCTCACGCTCTGCCGGCCATCTTTGTTCATCTTGCCCTTTCAAAGTTTCCGTCAGCCCTTATGTTTCTGGGGATATGAGCTGAGGTACAAACGATTTGACTGCACAAACCCGGGCAACGCTCAGCCATCGAACCGTCTAAAAAAACCTGGGCAACAGCTGCATCCAGCTGTTTTAAAACACAGTGCGGGTGGCTGTGCACTGAAGCAGGGGTGATGCTAACAACTTCTCAACACTATAATTTCTAGGTGTAATCTGCAATTGAAGGCGTACCACAAAAAAACATGTGCTGTATCAAAACTCTGATATAACTGGCAGTGGAAAAAGAAAAAAGAAAAAAATCTGTAAAGCAATATCCCTGCCAATACAGGTACTGAGTGGCAGTAATTAGAGCTTTTGAAAATAAAAACCCCTTTAGCCACACTCTAGTGCACTTACTGAATACTGCTATTTTATGGGACAGGGGTGGGGTGGGCAATGCGTGGCCTGCTGAATCAGACCAGTGTGACGTGCCCTATCCACATGACATCACACAGGAAATGGAAAGTTGGGCATAGCACAAGTAACCACCCATCCTCCTTAAGGAGAGGAGAGAGAACTTGTTGAGGTGACAGGTGGCTTCTTCAAAGCTCCATCTTTAAAGAAAGGCAACGGTTGAGGTTTGGAAAATTACTAGAGGAAAATGAAAGGCTCTGAAACTACTCTGTTAGAGTCTGAAGTCAAGGGTGGAAACAGAGCAATGTAACCAAATGCAATTACCAGTAAATTGCTGTGGTATAAGAGGAATAAATCATACTTTTAATAAAAAAAACAATCACTACAGAGAGAACTTTTGTCAGATAACTAAACATCCTAAAGTCATTTATTCCTCTCACAGCACAGAAATACGCCACACTGCAATGTTGCATGTATTATTAAGCAGCACTTCATGCTTTTTTTTCACCATTTATAGTTACATTTAATTTTATGGAACTTCCACGAAACAAGTAAGTTCCCGTTATCATTTACGTCAAAGCAGCTATAAACAGTCTTTCCTTCTCAAACCTCAAACCTTTTTTTTTTTTTCTCTTGAAGACAATAAGACATTTGTTGTGTTACTGACAAAAACAAAAAAGTACAAAATTCTCACTTCTAAAGACTTACTGCCATAAAGTGCTGACAGTTAACACTTCTTTCATTAATCTTCCCCTTAGAAAAACAGAGCATCGGTTATTTATAATATACCCACGTTTCTGCATTAGAAACGAAGCTTATAATATAAAGAGAATAAAATTACAGCACGGCTTTTGGCATAATTGTTAAATCATGTCTATGAGTGGGAATAGGAACAAGTTTGTCTCTGAAACGTTCCATAACATTTGTTCTAACTATATACCTTTTAAATGTGTGATTATGTATTTATGTATTAAGAAATGCAACACTGTAATAACTGGAAATCTCCACAACGACACTAAAATCTCAGGGAACATCTTCGCAGAAGAGTAGAGTTTAATATAACACCGATTGTGGACTTGATCTGGAATGATATGTTCAAAAAACATATGCAAATATGTATGGTCAGATGTCCATAAACTTTTCTCCACATAGTTCATTTTAGTGTGCGGGTTCTAGGGTAGCATTCTGCAGTATCACTATCAGCTTCATGTCTGTAGTGGGTGGCTCACTGTACATATATCTATATCTGTAGCGCTAGATGCTCTCTTGCAATCAAAAATACACAACTGCTGTAGATTCAGACATTTTCACACATTCGCTGACACAGTTTACAACAAAAAGGTCAAATCCTGAACTATAATATAGCATTAATTATAGCATGGAAGCAGCAAACTTTTACACACATGCACAATCATGCACTGTGTATATGAATCGCATGTAAAGAGGGGGGAAAAAAACAACAAGAGTAAGCTCAGACAGCCTAGGGTGTGAGGTGAGGAGTGGGGAATCTCCAGGGAGGCGGTGCAGGTTTCATTTCTCCGTCCTCGCTAAAAGCTTCGAATACAAACAAGACCTTATTCAGAATGCTTCCATACACCACCGGGGAGGAAAGAGCCACTCCACTAAGCTCAGCATTACTCCGCAGCCGCCTCAAACAACCGGCTCTGAGCTTCACACACCGAGACATTTCATGCACACACACACACACACACACACACTCCAAGACATGTCTGTGTCCACGTGGGGGAGGGAATGGACGAGATCCATCGCATCCGAGTGAGTAAATAACAAGTGCACCTACAAGGTCTGTGTGGAGACACTCACTGTAAAGTGAATCCATCAGCTTCATGCTGATAGAAGATTAAAGTCTTTCAAGTCTTTATACTCTGGTTTTTAATTACGTGCAAGAACTCATACATCACTTACAGCACACAGTCCCGCAGGGCGGTCTGAAAAATCTATTCAAATTTGCAATACATCACTGTTGAAAAAGAGGTGTTCGGCTGGTAGAGGGAAGTGCAAGCACAGTGGTTAAGATGTAGAAATTCTGATCGAAAGGTCCTGAGGTCAAATCCCAGAAACACCAAACTGCAACTGCTGAGATCTTGAGCAAGACCCTCAACCATCATCTTCTCAGTTGTATAATAAACTTAAATGTAAAGGCAATACAGGGGATTATTTCGAGGAATTTAACTCTTGTGCGATCTAAACGCACCCAGTATGACATTTCCAGGGCAAATACCTGCTTCAATATAGTCGAAAAATAAAAGTCAGGAAATAAAATCTAATGCAGAGTGTGAAATACAGGCAAAAATATTTTGAAATCATAAAATCTTACAAAAATCTACTCTTACATAATCATATAACAACTGATATACCAATAATAGAATAATATTTTAAAAGTATATTTAAATACATATAGAGTGATATAGGAAAAGTGTAAAGGAAAGAAAAAGGAATGCAATGCTAAGTTTTATACAGTCACAAAAACATTAGTAAAACAAAACAAAAACTGTAAAAAAAAAAAAAAAAAAAAAGAAAAAAAAAAAAAAAAAAAAAAGAAGTAATAAACGGACATGACACCAGCAGTCCACCACAGACCAGTTGATGCATCTTTTTCTTAACCTGTTTTCATTTTGTTTGGTGAGAGAACCCACAGCCACTTTCTTTTTCCCTCATTCCTCACTGTTGTAGCATGTGGTGGCTGAACATAAAGCAGTTCATACACCATGGCCAAAGCCTGTAAACCACTGCCATGATTACTGTGTAACACTTACAGAACCTACACTGAGAAGAGAATAAAACACTGAACCACCCTTTTGAAATCTGTCAAACTCCAAATTGCTTTGTTTATTCAAACCATTAGACCAGAATGTGTTTACGTCAATGTGTTCATGTGTTCGTGTGTTCTTCTCTGTTCTGGCACCGAGGTGGTGGAATAAACTTCCCCTCGATATCCGAACAGCGGAGTCCCTGGCTATCTTCAAGCGGCGGGTAAAGACCTTCCTCTTCCTGAAACACTTAAATTAGCACTTTCCAACTCTGCTTTATGAAAATCAAGAGTTGTAGGCTGATTTATCTTAAATTTGTAATCTAGCGTACCAGTGTAGATTTATCCATTGCTAGAGACTCAAAGCACTCTTGTACGTCGCTCTGGACACGGGCGTCTGCTCAACGCCACAAATGTAAATGTAATAAAAATTGGTATGGAACAAATGATTAATGGTATCTGAGTAAATGTAAACTCCTCTGGATGGACAGAGGAATATCTGTCCTCCTTTACATCTGATATTTTAATATGATTAATCTTTTATACAAAAAAAAAAAAAAAGTCAAATGGACGTAAAGTATAATGTATTTACATAAAAAGCACACTTAGGCTGGCGACAAACAGAGAATGAAAAGTGTTGTGTAAGCTGTGTGTTACATCGTCAAACATAGCAGGGATTTAGGCAGTTTGCTGTGCTCACATGTCGTGTACACTGGATTTAGCACAGTGAATTTCTGGACTCGAATGGTTAAATATTAATTGTGGCGCACACAAACTGCTTTTTATCTATAAATCAAACCACAACATGCCTGTAAAGTATGGCAGAAAATACCCAAATAATTGAGATCGTATGTTGAGTTAGTGCTCCACGATGCCCGTCCTTGAGGAAACCATTTGCCCATAAAGCTATTATGAGAAAAGCATTTCTCTATAATGGCTTAAGGGATTTCATACAAAAAAATTTCTCCTTCTCACACACACATTTGGCTTAAAGGCAAGTTAAATCAAAACCAATGAAGGGAACGTTTTAAAGGCAGATCGAATTACCTGATGTTTAACATTGTGTACTTATTCCGCAGCGTTGCTTAACTTAAGGCCATGGAGCAGCAGTGAGGGGAAATCTGTTGCTTATTAGTAAGAAAGTAATATTGGTGCTTCACAACAACAGATAGTCTAATCACATCATGCGAGATTTGATTATCTCTAATCGTGACAATGGTTTCAGGTGTATGACTGAAGACCGCTTGGGCCTAAATAGAATAAAATGAGCGAGGAGATGAATGTGCTCGTACGATTGTTTGTGTTTTTTTGTTTTTTAAAGATAAATTAACATGTAATAAATCTCTTAAAAGTTAATTCCACTTAGCATCAAAAATGTAAATCATTTCAATGAAAATTTACCTGTAGTGACGAAAAATCTCTTCCTCCACCTCGGTGTAGAAGTTGCACTTGGTGCAGGTGTACTCTCCGTGATGGCCCCGGCCGCCTCCCTCGCCCGTCGCCTCGTCTTCGGGCTTGGCTTCCAGCAGGGCGCGGGGAGCGTGGGCACTGTCATAGTGCAAGAGCAGCAGGTCCACATCGGTGGAGGAGAATGTGCACTGATCGCACAGGTGGGTGACAGAGGCCCTGGGTGGTGGCGTAGCACCACCGATAGGTGTCAGCTGCAGCAAAAGCATGGCACAGTGCGGGCACGAGCTCCTGCGACACGCAAAAGGATACGAGACCTCACCCAGGTGCTTGTCGGGGCTGCAGAGGCCGCGCGGACACAGCGGGCAATGCTTGATAGCGCACTTATGGATGTTGTGTGCCCTCTGGTAATGGCGTAGCAGCGGAGCCACCACAATGACATCAGGCCCGTGGTTCATGGAGTAGCGGAAATCGCAGAACTGGCAATTGTAGCTGGTCACCACTGTCTCTGAGTCAGCACCCGTGCCCGCCTTGCTGCTCTGATTTTCCTTCCTCTTTGCATTTAGATCTCCATCTCTGGCTTTTCGCTCCTTCTCTCCCGGACTGCTCTCCAGCCCTGCAGCCTGGCAGTGGCGCTTCTCATAGTGCTCCAGCAGTTTCGTGGAGCTGGATGCCTCGCAGCTGAAGCTGCAGTACTTGCACCAGTAATATGCTGCTGATATGTCGGCGCCCGCCGGCCGGATTGGCACAGAGTACCCAGCCACTGAGTCGTCCTCTGCTCGGACCGCCACCCGCTCTGCCCACGTGCCTGGCTCCTCGACTCCTGACCATGGCGCACAGTTTCCCTTTGCTTCCACAGACTTGTCTTCAGGGCTTGTGATACCCAACGGAGGGTTCTTCATCTTGTTTGGGTGGGCATCAAGAAAGTGCTGCTCCAGCTCCACTGATGAGCTGCCCATGTAGGTGAAGTTGCAGAACTTGCAGCGGAAATACTTGGTGTTACCCTGACAGTCTGGCGTCTTCCTCCCAATGCCTATGAAGGTGCCCCCTAATGTCACCTGGTAGCAGGAGAAGGAGATATATGAACATATGAAAAAGAAGAAAGTAATGGAGAATATGAGACAGAGGGGGAAAAAAAGAATAAAACATCCATAGTTCATAAGTGGCACATTATGCTGCAGACAACAGATGGATAGTTTTCAGTAATGTTTCCAATCTGACAGAAGAAGCAGCAGTTATCTCCTCGCAAAGGCATATCATACCGCCTCTAATGGTTTTATCACTTTTCAGTGGGAATCTGAAAAGCGTTCAGTCTGCAAGATGGAACAATTTGAAGCTTGTGACACTTTCTTAGGCATGAAGCAACAGTGCATGAAAATGCAAAATGGCAGGGTTTCGTTTTATTATACACATCTACTGAAATGAATAAAAAGAGACTTGAAATGATCGATTCAAATGAATGCTTTTACATGATGGTACATTTATCTACTGCTTAATTGGTAATCATAAGATGAGATCCAATAAAAATCAAATCGTGTTTTACAAACAGTTATTTCAGGAAATAAACACACACATGCACAAAAAAAAGTCTCAAAATGTCTCTAATACAACTAATAATAATAATAATAGTAATAATAATAATAATAATAACTATAATAATAAATACGTTAAATAATTTCAACAATCAAGCTGGATGACAAAAAAACAAAAAAAATTTATTAGAAAATACTACTGATAATAATAATAAAGATGATGATGATGATGATGATGTTAGAGGAGGTGGTAGCCAAGTGGGTAAGGCATTAGACTTTAAATCCAGAAGGTAAGTAACCTATCAGGCCTTTGCCTTAAAATGATCATTAAATGATCAGGTCATTTGATTTCTAAATAATTGAATTAGATAGAATATTAATAATAATAAGCAGAACCCTGGGCCATTATCCTCACATGCCCTGTACAAATTCCCCTTTAAGATGAAGACTAAATAATAGTGGCATGCCACTGTGTAGTCTTGTTCTTACTAGCAGCTGTAGAGCTATATGTTTAGGAGATGATTAAACAAATCACTGCACCTGTATTTCCCGACACACTCCTGTTCCAAACATCCACATAAATCACAGGAGTGTGAGAGCTACAGAACTTAATCTGATGTTTGGATTCTGTCCACGAGCACATCCACTGCATTATTAATGGATTTGTTTTTAAACCGGTTATGAGCGGTCACGAGCGTGAGCATTTTACTTTCTTTGGTGTGAAAATGAGTTTGTGAGAAAATGAATGTCTAGCTAACCTCATGGGGGTTTACACTATGATTGTTTTGTTCAGACAAAGAAAAATAAAAAAAAACAAAGATTAGGTGGGATGATCGCAGCATAAAACCAATAACAGTGTAGTTTGATATGTATAATGCTGAACATCTGCAAAGATGCAACCAAAAAACTAAAATGGCAGTCGATGGGCAACTTTGGGGCGAGCAATACATTAAGCTGTACAAAGGGTGACTAAAAGCAGGCTCCTGAGAGGGGCAGAGAACATGCTCAAACCTGCAGGATGGTCTCTCCTTGTTTATTATAACTAACTAATTCAGGATGTGTGTAAAGCAAACCAGAATAGATTAGTTAGTGTTCTCCTTCAGGCCTGCTGCGCTGCGCTGCCCTGTGAGCAGCGGTTCAGGGGAAGCGCATATTAGCCTTGACTCTGTCTGACTGGTGTCGGCTGTGCAAAAGGAGGGCCTTCTAAATTATAATGGAAGAAAATTGTGTGAATCATTGAAAGAAAAAAAAAAGCTCAGAGAAGACTAGAGGTTGTTCTTTTGGGTGAGTTGCACTGAGGAAGCACAATGTGTCCCAGACGCATTCATGTCTCGGGGATTATTTATCCACAGGTCATGACCTAATCTTTCCGGGACAAATAGGACATAATAGTCATGTTTATCATCAATCTTGGGATCGTATATTAAAAATATGATTTGAATATGGTGCTGATGTCACGGTAAAATATTTATAAACTAAAACCTACAACCTACAATATCACAGACCTTGAAAACAGAATCCAATAAATAAGAACTATTTATCAAATAGCAAAAAGAGGGTTTTTTTTCCTGAAATCTAAATACAAATACAATATCCGATTCAAATATGATAATAATATTTCGATAATTTTTGGAAAAAATCCACAATAAATAAAGAAAGAAACGTGGGGAAGAGATTGAGCGGCTTCGGAAACGGAGGAACCTAAAAGTCATTATGGCTGAGACATTGGCAAACGAGGGGGCCCAAAGCCAAGCGCCGTCCTACGGCTCATTCTGTAGGAACAGTGGAGTTAAATATGCCAGTCGAACTGTAAACACGACATTGGTGAAGTGGAGAGCAAAACCGCAGTGAAAGCTGGGCAGATAAATAGCTATGACATCTGTTCATTACCCTTCGTTTAAAATAAATTGACTCTCCTGTTTTTACTGGCTATCCTTGCCCGACTTCCCATACGCTCTTTTTCCCCTCTTTTCATTGGCTAAATGAGAAATCTCAGTCATTGATATTACAGCATGGAAAATTCCGCTCGGGAATGAATACTGAATAAAGATTTATTATTCCTTTTTTAAAGGTTTACACAGTGTAATGACAATTTGTGAACCTGGCTGTTGAATTAGAAAAAAATCAACTAGCAGGATGAGGCATTTAAAGAACAAAAGAGACCATTTCTGCTTTTTTTATGAACTATTTATGAAGATGAAATAAGCTTTGACAGCTCCTTCTTGTAATTCAAATTAGCGTCGCTAGATAAGACCATAATTACCAAACTCACGTAAAATAAATCAAGCCTATTTGTTCAATAGCAGTGGGTAGTTTTTGAACTCTATACTGTTGAATAGTGAAGAGCGGAATTATATTATATATAATGCTGTACATGCCAGCGTGTGTAGTTCATGCTCTTCCTATAAAGCATATTGTAATGAATATCAGATGATGATGCACTGTGCAGTGATTACCTGAACGTCATAGGTGCCATTGAGTAGCGAGTCTCTGGGCGAGCCCGGGTCAGCGGTGACACCGGGGTGCCTGCTGCCGTCTTTGCCGTGACTTTGACTTTGAAACTGCGGCATGTTGTGCAGAGCGAGGATCCTGCTGTCGAGCTCGGCGTCGTGTCGGGTGCGGTTGTGCAAGCCCAGGTGGTACTTGCGGAAGTGCTTAATGAGGTCAGCCGGATCGTTGCCGTAGTAGCCGTACCCGCATACGTTGCACTTAAAGTCCTGTAGCTTGGGTGAGGAGGAGGACGAGGAGGAAGAGGAAGGCGGCGGAGCGCCGCTCTCGGCTCTCGGCGGGCTAGAGGCCTCGTCACTAGGCCTGTGCGGGTGAAGCGGATGGAGAGGGAGCCGAGGGACCTCAGATCCATCCTCGCCTTCTATGTGAAGGCTTTCGGAACCAGGCGGCACTAGAGGACTGTGGGTAGGCTCTCTTTCCTCGCCGTTGCTGGCACAGCTCTGTACAATGACGCATGCCTCTGGCCCCCTGCGCAATGACGAATGTCTCCGAGACTCCGCTCCACCCTTACCGGCGTCACCCTCTCCATCAGGACTTTGGCCGCGGTCTGATCGTGACGGCGAGGCATCGGCGTTCTCTGTTTGCTGATAATGAAAGCCAGGAGTGCCTGGTTTGAGGGAGCCGGGGGAGCCCGGCTCTGAACGCTCCTCTGGTACCGAGGCCTCGCTGCCTGCTGCCTCGCCACTCTCCGGACCCGCAGCCTCCGCTACCGTCGCCGCTTCGCCTTCGTCTTCCTCTCCGCCGAAGCTTCTCAAAGGGGGATTCTTTTTCCGCACCATATCTGAAACACACCAAGAGAAATAGTGCAGCTTTGAGCGACTTTGAAGGCAGAACAATAAGCATTCTGTTTCAGCTCAGTGTTACACAGCCTCAATATAGCCTTCTTGATTGCTTTTTTCACCCCCTACAAAAATCCTAGAAAGAAGTGATTTGCTTACAACAAGTCTTCAACTCAAGCCATAAACATCTAATCTCAGTGAGTCTGCCAGTCGCTTGGCTTTGTTAATGACATTTTAATGAAGAAAATGTGTTCATTTTGTCATAGATTTGGCATAAGGGATCACATTTTGCCCAGCATACCAAGTCACCCATATGCTTTTATATATATATATATATATATATATATATATATATATATATATATATATATATATATATATATATATATATATATATATAAAAATAAATAAAATATCCTGGTTTGTATAAAATATTCTATTAGCAATCACTGAGGTCCCAGACAAGTTTGCGACCAGAAAACGACAAACTTTAAATTCTGCTTAAAATCTTTATTAAATAGACATTCCTTTCATAAACTACACTGTAACAAACTATCCAACATATTTATTATGGCCACAACTGAGCACATGCTTAACATAGAGCTCTTGTATATATATATATATATATATATATATATATATATGTGTGTGTGTGTGTGTGTGTGTGTGTGGGTGTGTGGGTGTGTTGTTTAGTTTCTTTCAGTCCCATGATTTAACTCAGTTGGGGCCCAGTATCATTTCTACAGAAAACAATATAGAGCAATTTCCTAATTTAAGCTGTAAACCAAATGGGCATTAAATAAAGCAATTTATGTTCGCTAAAAGGACAACGCCTTAACCAGTGCTGTGTTAATAGAAGCCTTAGGAAAATCTAATCTGAACCAACAGCTCATAAATTTCACCACACCCCCATCTATCATTCCATCGCCAATTCTTTCACAATCCTTACTTTGGGATGTGGGATGTGATAAAGGCAAAACACACACACACACACACACGGTGCTTGTTTCTCTATATGGTACAGCTTTCTGAGTTTAAAGTATTTAGTATCAGCTGGGCTTTTATTAAAATTGATTTATGGGAGATATCAGGCTGCAGGTTGAAGCTTTTTTTTCCTATACACGACTGCTTTCCTGAAGCTTCCAAACTGCACAATATTAGTTGCATGGCATGCATCATATTAAAGCAGTGTCTGCAGGGCAAGATAAACCCACATTATTGGAATGAGGACTGATCTAAAGTGAGCGGTGGTGGTGAGTATCCTGCGTACGAGCAGAACTTTCGATCCTGATCGTCCTCTAAACGTTTATTTTAATAAACTCATGATCGGTATAACCAAATGCACAACTTCAATTGAGACCTTAACGAAACATCAGATGGAGCAGTCATTTAAACCATTGTTTATTACCTGAATCATATTTGCTTTCTGTTTCATTAACACCACCAACTCTCACTCTCTCTCTCTTTAAAATCCTTTTTCAATTTTACAAAGGGAGTAAAAGCACTATATGCGTTCATCAGAGCAGGTGGTTTAGCATAAAATGTCTTCACTTCAAAATAAAAACATAAAGTAATCTTTGATTTGCACAAGGTAATTTAATTAAAACTCCCGGAGGGAGAAAGAGTAAGACAATGCCATTCCAATCCGCCATCAAAAGTCAGCATAATCAGCTTTTATAGCTATAGCTCGAAGGTGTTCATGTACCAGTCATTTCAGATCACTGGCTCACTTACGGGTCCCTCCTTCTTACATTAGTCTGCTCCTCATCTGCTATTGTGCCCTTCTTCAACAATTTGCTTTATTTTCTCATTCGAAAAAAGAAGGTAGTGGGTTTAAGTCCAGTGATGAGTCACGACACAGTCAAATGCCATCCACCCTGGGAGGCAAAAGGCAACAGCAAGTACACACAGCCGTTTTGTCTTTAGGTCTATGGGCAAAGCAGAACATTCAATAAACTGGAAGAGGACATCTGAGCGCTAAGCTGTGTAGAGGCGCTTTAAAAACATCACACTTTACAAGGAATAGGGCCCGCCCAGTGACAGTGAGGCTTTTCATCAATGCTACACTGACAAGGTGAAGAGAGAGGCTCTTGCTGGATTACGTTTGCGTACAAAAGGCGTGTACGCCCATCAAACCTCACAATGAGGCGAGTTGGTGCTCATACGCTGTCAAAAGCTCGGAAGTCAGGATCAACAAGCTCAAAGTATTTTTTAACTCCGATCCATACTTGATGAACAAAAGACAACAATTTTTCCATTTAAAACACAAAGCCGGCTCTCGCTTTTATTCGAAAAAAAAAAAAAAAAAAAAAGGGCTGTTATTTAGAAAGCAGCTGAGAAATAATGTTACGTGTCTATGTGTGTATCTATAGTAGCTAAAAATGTACAATACTTCTAAAGGTTTCCAAATAACAAATAAATCATAACAGGATGTACTCTTGTGGGTTTTCTTTCCTTAGTTAGCAAGAATTACTTTTGTAAAGGAAAGGAAAGCAAGTAAACAACAATAGGCAGTAAAACACTACAGGACTTGCTGTTATTGGCAAATTATCACCTACAGTGCGTCATCACAGCGGCTCTTTCCTTCGTTACTTTCCCATACTAGCACATGGTGTTTTATTCTCCTTTTACCACAGGGAACCACCAACACTTCTTCATTAATTAAAGAATGCCACGTTATAATCTTTATTCATTTCGGGATACCTTTTAATGTTTTGTAATGTTCGTGAGACGGGTTTGCTCCTGTTATTGCTCATGTTAGAGCAGGGAGTCAGTCACTCAATCACTCACGCTACAGCAGATAAGTTCCTTTACTTTCTCTTACTAAGAAACCAGAAAATCCCTCATTTCCTCACTATCACTTCCCCGTTACAGAAAACAAAGCACTAACACTGGCGATTCCTTTAAATAATGCTAAAGCTTAACCAGACCAATGAAATATTTTAACACTTTGTTTCTCTTATTGATGTGAAGTAGCCGCCATACAAGTCCTTGTGTGTTACTGTATTACTTTAGTACTTTAGCAATCCGTATTGTTCTGTCTGCTTTGTCAACTGCTTTTTGATTCCGACCCAAATGAACAACATATGAGACAAAATGAACGTGTTACTGACGGCTGCTCGGATTCTGGACAATAACTCACATGTACATGCTCTGCTCTGCATTGAAATCTTACAGGAGTCGACATCTTCCCCGAGTGCCACAGCCAGAGTCCTGATGTGCTGGCAATAAATCTTGTTAAAATCAACCAGGCCCACTGAAATCATCTGCTTTCTCTCTCTGGGCCCATAGGGTCCGAGCAGAAGCACACAGAGAGAGAGGCAGGGGAGACGTCGCTGTAAACACCCTGATGTGCATGAACGCCCGTGTACATAAACACCTGGAACGTTACAATATTCTTTCGCAATCGAGCGATTTTACTGCTCTGATGATTAAAATAACGTGGCTGTAAATAGACCTGCTTTCACGCTTTAATCGCTGAGCTGAGTCTACACAACACTGTAGACAAAGTGTTTCAAATCTGCACAACAGGTTCGAGTTTAAAACCAACACCTGTATCTGTCACCTGACTACTGCTTTCTTGCCTCAGGCGAATCAAATCTGTGTTTTATATATATATATATCTCACACACACACACACACACACACACACACACACACACACACACACACACTCACACATTTGATTCACATATACATATATATATATATATACACTGTATATCTCATCCAAACCTGGAGAACCCCACAGAGCACTAAAGGCTGCATTGCTCAGTCTCGACTCTGGAGCAAATTTATTTCAAACTAAATTATTAACAAAAGCATGAACTCATAATTCAGTCCTGTTCTTTAAGTCCTTGAATAGATCGGAGGGGTGGGATCGCAGTAAAGTCATCTTCCCACACACACACACACACACACACACACACACACACACACCCACACCCACACACACACATACTTCATACAATCATTGTGAGGACCTTCCACTGACATAATTATTAATGCAGCATATTTGCTTAACCTCAGTAACAAAGCTAATTTATTTATAAATTTTTTCCCTGTTTTGTTGCATAGAAAAGTCCCCACAACGTTCAACATTTGATTCCTCTTCAAAATATAAACACATGCCTCCCACGCACACACACACACACACAAACACACACACACACAGTTTGCTGTTGTGATCAGTCAATCAGAGAATTGAGTTCCAGGACTCGTCAGATAATAGGACTCTCTTTGCATCTTTTATTTACTGGTGTTCGAAACCAAAGTGATAAAAAAGTAAATCAATTCAAAAAACATGATTGCTTTCCGCACCTGACAGCTTAATAAATAACTCTTTGGCCTTAAAACCTAAAAGAACTCAAGTAACAAGTCGCTTTGATGAAAAATATTTTCACAAACTGCACTTTCCATAACCTCGCTGTGTGACCCGGGCTGTGAGTAAGAAATAACCTGGAGCTAATGATGAGGGAAACCAATGATTTAAAGCTGACAGTTGCGTTTCGGGTGAGACGGCATGCAGTGTCGCAAAGACATTAGCTCACTGATTTAACACGCTGCACTGGTCGCTGAACCTGATCGCGTTATATGAAGCGATATAAAAAATTCAACATCGTGACAGACCTGCTTTCTCTCTTAAAGCTACCGCCGCGCACCACACATGGCTGGTGTCCCCCTCGCTAGTTAGTCTAGCGTACCATGTGAGTGCGATCACGTCTGTGAGAGCGCTGTCGTAAAAACCGGTCCCCCGGTTCCACCTTGCACCGCCTGTCTTGTTATTCCACCCATCTTTCATGATGTCACTGCCACGGAGTCTGCTGTAAAACAGCACCCGAGCGCCCCAATCCGTCTCCCTCTGGTGTTTAATCTCATTTGGAACGTTAGGAATAAATCACATTAGTGTCTAGGTAGTAATGCTACGAGCATGTGTAGGGTCTGTGGAAAACACATAGGCCCAATCCTAGATAAACAGACTGCAATTCATTATCATTAAGCCAAATGTCAAGAGGACGAATCTGGCTATGACTCAGTCTCCCCTTCCCCCTACACTTAAAACGGGATAATCACCGTGCCTTAACACCGCATCTGTACACCGCAAGTGCTCGCTTTGTCTTAGAGCATTACGGATGATTGCTCAGTCCCGTAAGACCTTTTTCCTCTCCACTTACACACTTTATTAATCATGCTGATGAAGTGGCTAGGTTCCGTTTTTTAAAAAGCTAGGGGGGGGGGACTTATCTACACAAATGCATACTGATTTACATTTCACAACAAACACACACACACACACACACACACACACACACACTATGGAAAAAAATGCAATTCCACCGTTTATGGTACGGTTACTGTCCTCGGATAATCTCCTTGCCACCTCAATCAGTAATAGACCCATTTGTGTAGAAATACAAACATTTGCTAGCACTCGTGCTTTAATAGTAGGTTATGTACACAAATTACACAGTACACTAATTGTGCATGGAACACAAATACATCAGTGAGACCGCTATATTGTTTACATACTGTACATTCACTCAGCTTCGAGACTAGAAATGAAATGAGCTTTGCTATACACTGAAGTTTTCACAGAACAGCTAAAAAAATAACAGGTAAACAATCGATACAAGCTAGGGCTGCAACAACGAATCGATAAAATTGATAATAATCGATAATGAAATTCGTTGTCGACGAATGCTGTTATCGATTAGTCGGGCTGTTCAAGTTACACGATAACGCAGCCGCTTGCGAAATGCCCGAGAGTTCAGAGTCAACCGGCGGGGAGGGAACAAGTGTGTGTCCCAAGTCAGGGATGAAAGTGAAACATCAGCAGGGTGAGTAAACACTGTAGAATCCTCATTTGAAAATGGTGTAGTATAATGAAGTGCTATTGTGTAGATTGTTTGTAACGTCGGGACTGTCGCATTAAGTCTGTTTTGTGGAGCATCAGGTTACACAATCAGCTCGCTCACGACATCGTGATGATTCAATTAAAACGGTGCGAACAAACACTAAATCTAAAAGCAGCAAATAACAGCAGCAATAAACAATTACATTTAGTACTGTTGTGGTTTTCAGCGAATGCTCATGCATTTGTACGCCAATGTATATTTTTTTCCTTATTTTAAGCCTGTGGGCTTGCTGTGTCTCGTTCCATTCTCTTTTTATAGCACTTGTCTGTTACCTGTTTCCAATCATGATTTACTGCTTGTTTTCGATGTCTGTATATTGAATTTATGCATAGATCATTTAATTATTATACAAAATAAAATTTATTATATATTTTAGATGCTTATATCTTCACAACTAAACAAAATGTATGTGTATTTTTCAAACAAAAATTGTCAAAAGGATAATGTATATTTTATATAGATTGTTTTGTCAACTTACCATCTGGAATTATCCTTAACAAACAATACAAATGTTGATTTACACAAATAGCTTCACCTTGCATACTCAAATGCTTTTTTGTTTTTTTGTTTTTTTTTTTACAGAAAGAAAAAACCCAGCATGAGTGAGTTTTATTCAAGGGGAAATCCCCCATGTGCTCCTCAACAAGCAGCCATGCTGAGCTTTAGAAAATGTCAAAATTGAACATAGTGTCTTTTGCAATTTATTTTTAAGTACACTTTCATACAAAAATCCCCTGAATTAGGGTTTTATGTAGTTATAATAAGCTAAATATCCTAATTGCTCAATCCAATAGCAAGTAATAGCCATTTTTTATTGAAATAGGTTTTTCCCCCTATTTCTCAGCCTTTGCGTAGGCATTTCTAACATATAGATACAGTCTACTCCATTATCCGGCAATCTTTGCCATATATCTTACAACAGAAATGGGTCTGTACTTAATAGAGACACAATTGCCACTTACACTTTACTTGAACCAGATTTAATTTTGATTATCTGAAAAAACAAGGTCTTCCTGTAAAAAACCATGATCATGCTAATCCTGTAAGTCGTTGTCCTCTATAAACTGCGATTCCACAGTTTGGGGCAGCATGCCTTCTGCCCTAGCAGACCTTCATTATTGCTTGTTGTGGTTCTCATAGTTTAATCACTTGAAAATAAATAACTTCTTGAGGGGAAAGTGAGCTGTGAGCAAATCAATCAAATGTCAACCTATAGTACCTAAAAAAGAGGCTCATTTTGAATGCATTTCTTAATCAAACAAGGCAATATGCAGGTGAGCTGATTATAAAAAGAATAGGTTTCTGAACAAGGACTTTATGAAGATTACTATTTTCTTAAAGCCGGATATATTTGGTGCCTGTGTGGGCAAGATGAGGACGAGTGAACAAAGGCGAGTGCCATGAACACCAATTAAAACTCAGGTAGATTATTAAACCTAATCACACTCACATCTTCGACCTGTAAATTTCATTCTAATGTACGCAAAGTAGTTCTCTAATTTATCTTTAGATAATCTTTCGACTTTACCACGTTTCGCATTCTAAACAGTACAATTTCTGCTTTAATGTTTTTCCGCTACCGCCGAGGCCTTGCTACAAAAGATATCTGGGTGCTCTCTCGCCTGCTTATACGACAGCCCGCGTTCTGTTCCGTGGCAGCGTCTGCAATCTGCACAAGAGATCTGGAAATCTAATAAGCAATGGAGAACTATGTGTCTAATGTAAACAAGCGCTGAGAAGATAGGTTTTCACTTTACGGCCTCTTTGGAGACCAAAATAATCCCAGGACTTTTACTTGACAGGCCTGCAGGGAGACGGCTCTCCTCAAACGCGCCGAGTGAAAGACAGGCACGGATCAACACGGAGAGCCTGGACGTGTAGAAGAGGCTATGCAAATCTTCTCTCATTCACACAGAGAGCATGGAAGAATAAATCCAACCCTGCCTGTGCAACACTGAGGCCTTTGAAGGAGGCTCAGACTGCCAAAATCTGTCTCCACACAGGCGTTCTGACTCACCAATCTGCACAACACCCAATGTTCCACGCATTCAGAAATCCCTCTAAGTAGGAAAAATACACTCTGATGAGGACTTAAAGGAAAGACAATGTTAAGTTTATTGCTGATTTTTCACACACAGATTTTATAATAATAAGAACAATAATTATTTTTATTATTATTGTTATTATTATTATTATTATTATTATTATTTTCACAAGCCATAAATGAAGAAAGGTTTGAAGATATGTCATCAGGAACTGCAACAGCAAGCCAAAAGTGATACAAATTTCACACAGTCCTGACTGAGGCGTGAAATAGAAGTCTGATGGTTCAGGTCAAACTTTCAAAATGTCTGCACAAGGCAATCTCTGTTAGCTTTGACACATTGACTACCTGCCTACATGCTCCTTTCTCTCCTCACTGTTTTTTTTTTTTTTTTTTTTTTCTAAACCCTCACACACCCTTTGAAGTTGAGAGAGCTAAAGGCCTGCAGGGCATGATTGGGATCATTCCTGTTTGTGTGTGTGTGTGTGTGTGTGTGTGTGTGTGTGTGTGTGTGTGTGTGTGTGTTGGAAAGGTCCGGCATTGAATGTGTCTCACACATACAAATGCAGGGAGGTTGGCTAGCAGTGGATGATAAGCCCGGATGATTTAATAATCGAGTCTGTGGCAGTGCGAGACCCTTCGTCTTAAACTGTACGCGACGTGAGCGTGCACACAGAGGGGAGAAAACGGGAGAAACAGCGGGAGAGCGAGGGAGATTAGGAGAGAGAGAGAGAGCTTATGGAGAACGGAGGGAGGAGGGAAAGGCATGTCGAAAAAAATAAAAGAGCTTTTCCCATAATTCTACATACCACTGTTTTTTTTCCCCCTTTATCCTTGCATGAGTGTGAAAAGATGCCAGGCTCAATAAGAACAGGCTGTGACAAACTGCCTTTCTGTGACTTTTTATGTGGCATGTCACCAAGCCCAATGCAAAAAACATCTCTCTCTCTCTCTCTCTCTCTCTCTCTCTCTGTCTCTCTCTCTCTCTCTCTCTCTCTCTCTCTCTCTTGCTCTCTCAGTGTCTCTGCACTCTCTCCAGCTCTCTGCACTCATCACACAAGCAAGGCAAGTCATGTTTATTCATGAGCACACATTCACATCAAAGAGTCAATGCTAAGAACAGTGCCTTTAGTGCAATGAGCTAGACAAAGCCCGGTGTCCTGATATTTAGTGTTTCACTTAAAGCGACACTTCACCCTAAAATAAACTCAGGATCTAAAACATCCAGGTCTCCTCACTCAGTTCTAATAAAAATGTTTTCACTGAACGAATAATGAACACGCCAAAAGCTGCTGAAATCAGGGAAAGGTGTACACAGTTGAAAAATAACCAAGACACTCCAATTCAATAATCACTCGTTCATCTCTGCAGACACATAATGACATGTTGCTAACTCTCAGAGGTGTGTGAGATCTCTGGTCAGATAGGCAAGACCCAAAGCAGAAATGGCTCTCATAAGTTTCACAAGTCCAGTGTGAGAAAAAAGTGACAATCACAACAGTGCACGTGTCATAAAAACTGCAGATAAGTGCAAAGTGACTGTATAATCAGTGTGATTTCGCTATTGTCTGGATTCGGAGGCCGTTTTTCAAAAGCCTCGCGAGGTCCTAAATCGTTTTGCATTCAGGGGAGAAAGTTTCCTCGGCAGTTTGCGCTCACCGCCGACAATGCGGCCCTTTCATTCGACACGTGACGTCAGCTGTACTAGTCACCTCGTTCTCGCGCTCCTTCACAACTACCTGCCTAATTCGCTGAGTTCAAAGCCTAGCGGTAATTAAAGGGAGTTTTCTACAGGCCTCTGTTCTAACTGTGAAACCCCCACCAACCCCAACCATGTGTCCTTCCCCCTGTGCTACTAGCCTCCTAACTACCCTCCAGTAAAGGAACAGCGAGGTTATTGGAGTTGGAGTTTTGGTGGTGGGGGATTTGGGGGGGGGGGGGGTGCCGAGGGGCCTCGTCTCAATGACCTGGCCTCTGTGCACTCAATCAGCGCACCCTGCAACCGGAGACAACACAGAACAACTGCTTCCCTTACACTTCCTGTGATCACAGGGCTGGAGCTGCCAGCCAGGGCCAGGGATCACGCGCTGCAGAGAGAGCGGCAGATAACAGGCTTCCGCCAACGCCGCGGAGGGTGTAAGAAAGGAGAAAAAAAAGGGGGGTGAGGGAAATAAGAACGAGAAAAATAGACTAAACAGACACAGAACTACAACTTTACTACGTACAATAGGATGCACACTTAACCAAAGCTACTAGTAGCATCACTGTCCAGATAAAGTGAATAATTTTCTTATGCAATTTTAACCCATGTTTGCTAAACAAAAATGCTAAAAAAAAAACATAATAATTATTAATAAATGGCATTCTAGTGAAATATTTCAACTAGCGCTGTTCATCAGGCGTTCTAAGTTTCCTCCAAAGCAATGTGTTTTCCTGCATGCTAGCGCAACAGGAGGTAGCTAATATTAGCCTCGGTTTCTCAGGTTGAGTGTGTGTGCATGTGCACATGCAAGATAGAGAGAGAAAGAGAGAGAGAGATACAGAGATGATGTTTTCAATACTGATTTGAACACCAGGTTGAAAATTTTTTCTCGCCTTTCAATTTAAATCTGACTATTGTGAATGCCTGAGGCCTACAAGTCATAATTGCAAACAGATTGTGTTAAGCAGAAAGCTTAAGTATTGAAGTGATTTTTTTTTCTTTCTCACCAGTTTTTTCTAAATAAATTCCATTACTCAGGGGGGTAATTCCATTACATATGTGAAACTCTTCAAAACAGCGCTACTGTCCCTACCTAAAAATACCAGCATTTAGCAACAGGAAAAAGCCTGACATGAAGGCAGGTTGCTCAATAATCTACCCTGTGCTGTTGATGTTATTGCACTTCTGCTTGGACACTACCATTCTCCCACTTAGCCTCTGATCCTGGCTTGCACTGGAGTGATGAGGGCTCTGAACTTTTTTCTGTGAAGGACCTTCAGACACTTAGGATGGCCAATAGATTTCAATTCCTCCTTTCAACCTGGCAAGCAAGTTTAACGCTTATAAGGATCTTGGGTTTTTTTTGTTTTTCACCTCTATTCCAATAACTGGCCAGGAACAAAACGGCTAACGCGTCGGCACGCCGAGATTTTCGGGTTTCCGTGATGACGAGGGGAAACGCGAAAAAATTTGATAGCGCGAATTGACAAGGCTGTTAAAAACAAAAGCTTGAAATCACATTCGCTCTCCAGCCTGTGGTGCAAAGATTTTCCTACAATTCATAGCGAAGCGTTGCAGCTACAGTGTGAAACCAACAGCAAACCACAGACTCTGATGCATTTCCCCTCTGAGTAAAAGTCACACAGCGTTGCGACACAGCTAGAGTTTCTCTGAAGGAGACACGGTCACCTCCTTCTCGGCAGTTTTCTACAAAACAAAAGATGATAAGCAGACAAAGGGCAGGACTGACTGTTTACTGAAAAAGAGAGTGAGATCCTGGGAGAGAAGAGAGATGATTTCTTAAGCATGCTTCTAATTTGCATTTTATAATTTGAGTATTTTTCCAGCTCAAGTTTATCCTAGTACATGTAACAAAACCTGTAGTAACCTAAAGCTTATCATTTATTAATGAATCAAGCAAGAGATACTTCACATTTTAATATTCTCAAAAATGTGTCCTTATACATATATAAACAATGATTTCATAAATTTTTTCTTTATTCACTTTTTCCCATTTACTCACCATTTTCCCAATACACACCAGTACCTAAGCTCTAAACCTGATCTGATACTGACATCCTCTTTGTAGCTAAGCTGATTCTCTGCAAGCTTCGGATGCCAAGAAATGCAAAACTTCACAGGCGCAAAAGCGGAGTGATTTAAGACAAGTTGCATCCTGTGTTCGTGTCCAAGATCGATGTTGTGTCATGTTAAATGAAGCGTTCGAGGCGTAAACACGTTTAGGGATCGGCTCAGAAAATAAAAACGGGCCAAAATCGTCCTTGGCGCAAGATATCAATACATCTGTATTTTTCCTATTTACCGTAATTATTATTATTATTATTATTATTATTATTATTATTATTATTATTATTATTTACCGTTAGTATTATTATTATTATTATTATTATTATTATTATTAATACACATTGTACATTTACTTCCCGTTTATTCACTGCATAGGTTCACTACACACTACATCACACATTGAGAATATGTTAATATTTCTAATGTCTATTCAAATTAGTATTCGAATATTGTAATTCCTTCTAGCAGACAGGAGTTCACCTGCAAGAAACTTACATTAAGAAAAAACGTGGACATGTTAGAAGGAGTTGTAGTGTATTTTCACTCTTCATCGTTCTTCTCCGTTTAACAGAAAGCAGCAGAATTCACAAGGGACACAGCTGAATGGATAGTGTGTGTGTGTGTGTGTGTGTGTGTGTGTGTGTGTGTGTGTGTGTGTGTGTCAGTGTGTGTGAGTGAGTGAGCAGTGATAAGGATGGTGTCACTAGGAGCTCATTTTGCCTCTGTGTTCCCCAGCTTTCTGCTGATGTGATTAGATCTCAGATACAGCAAGGTGGTAGTCCGGAAAATCCAGCTTGCGACTGCCCAACTAGTACCTTACACAAAATATTTGCATAGTATCCCAGAGCTGTATGTTACACCTGCATCTCCACATGCCTTGGAGGAGTTTTTTTGTTGTTGTTTTTTTGCTCATTTTCTACCAAATGTATCAATTTAAATTTCCTTATAAGACTCATGTAGATTTCTCACAGATTTACCTTTACCTTCCCGTCTCATTTGCTCGGTTTTCTTTAAACGCCTCGGCTGTTAGCAGATATCCGCTTGCAGATTTTCGACACAGATAAGTCGGGAGAAATACTCTAAAGAAAAGACACTTGCCTTGTTATCGGATACGGGCGTGATAAACATCCACTCCACCCGGCCTGTATCTCTTCTCCTGTGTGTGAGATCTTGCTTTTATTTTCCCTCTGCACCTTTCTAACACCCTCGTGCCACATGCACACCACTGTGCCTCCAAGACCGGGTTCGACAAAAAAAGAAATGCACTGTTAAATGCCGGGAATTGAAGTCGAGCGTTTCGAGGGAACTCTTCGGCGTTTTCACGGCGTAAAAAGGGCTTCCCACTGGTTTTACAAGATTCCAGCATTTGCTTTGTACAAAGATTCGCCTTTCATATGCCATGTAGCCCTAGGACTGATTAGTCATCCTAGCATGTTTGATAAAACAGCCACACCCTGAACTATACCATCTATAATAGCTGTAACAACAAAGCACGCACGAGAGTGTCTTGCTTATCATGGGAACGACCTGAGTCATACGCCTATCTCGATTAAGCTTGACAGCTCAATCACATGTTGTTTTTTTCACCAGCTTTCTATTTTCATATCCTTACTTCATCACTCTTCCTCATTGTCTGATGCTGAAACTTCATACTTAAATACTGAGATAGAGCGGGGGAAAAAAACTCCCCCTCCTCTGAGCAGTCAAAATAAAAAAAAACATTTGCATTTCTGCCTTTTAATCATGAATCAATAATGAGGACAGGAAAACACACGGTGGGTCACAGCTAACATCGTCATGTTATCTGCCCAGCAGATGGGCAGAGACATAGAGGCTTTCTTCCAAAAGCATATTTCTTTCTTTCTACCCCCCCCCCCCCCCACACACACACACACACACACACACACACACAAACAAACACAAACACACACACACACCCACGCCTACATCTTAAAACTAATCTAACCTAAAATGTATCTAAAGTTTTATATCTGTGTTATAATTAATTATTTATATCTCAGACAAAATAATTAGTGTTTACAAGTATATACATGTCATCAAATATGCATGAGAGGAGGCACTGGTTAAAATGTAATTATTCTGGGAGTAATGAGAAATGTTTTGTGTGTGTGTGTGTGTGTGTGTGTGTGTGTGTGTGTGTGTGTGTGTGTGTGTGTGTGTGTGTGTGTGTGTGTGTAAAATCCATTTGGGTCTGTACCATGCCTCTTACTGTGAGTGGAGTTTTCCAGGCTCAGGACATGTACCGACTCATCAATACGAGACTAATGGCAACATTATAGCGCGATCCTTCCACCCTACGTTAAACACCCCGCTCTCGACATGACTGCCTCCCACCAGGGGCAATCTGTGTGCTGCAGTTAGCACGAGCACTCCTGGCCTGTGGTGCTGATTTACTGCATGGCTCAACTCTTTGGGAAATCGGTGTGGATTTGAGTGCTGTTCAGAACCAGAACAAATCCGGTCCTCTGAGCTCAAGCTGAAATATCTTACATTTTAGCCTGATGTGACCAATGTGTTGTACATAACAACTTGACTGAAATAAAAAAATTATAAATCGATAAATAAATAAATACAAAAAAAAGACTTTTCTGACTTTGTGACCAGAGAAAGTTCGCCCACACACTCGACACTGTAGTTAGTGGGCTACGCAAGGTGAAATCTTGCTGATCGTTTGGCAGCAATGACGAGGAGCTAAAAGGAATCAGTGTTGTATTGTCTATGCATTCTTTCCATCCTAGTGTCACCGGCGAGCTCCTCCACCGTCCAACTGTCCACTTAAAATCCTCCCCCACTGGCAAAAGCTGTTTTGAGGCAGCACTTAAAGCCATTTGGCTCCGATTCGGGTCGGTCCCGTCCGCCTCAAAATGTACAACCCCTGACGTATAAATAAGAACAATATCAGATAAGTCTTGCAGGAAGCCTATAAACATTTACATTCTCTTTCAAGTGCTGTTTATGGATATTTTATCTGCTATCTGAAAGTTAAGGACACAGTGAAGAAAAGACTGGGGACTGCAGGCGGAATCTAAGGCGAGCGGTGAATCAAAAAGGGAGCGGGACCTGACAGGTCCATGGGCCCATTGACCATAATAGGTGCTGATTGTGGCGAGCACCATGGCCGGGGGACCGGCTTTGGGCTCTGCTCCGTGGCCCATAACTCTTCAGTGTGGAGAGGAGGGGAGGGAGGTTTGCCGAGCTCCTCGTTCACCATACCCCCCCCCCCCCCAACACATACAGAGACGAAGTACAGCCTGCAGGGTTCAGACCAGGAGACGGGAATATGGCTGTTCAACACCGCTGTTGTGTTTTACAAAGCAGAGTATCTGTAGCTTTCCAGTCCTCCAGGCTGATGCCTATCTCCATTCTATCAGAAGATGGAAAAGACCATAGTTGGCTAGCTATGGGTCTACAAGAGCTAAGTAAGAATATGTCAAACCACTCTTTTCACAGAAACAAACCAACAGAAACACTTCATTCCAGCTGATGTCTAATCACTGAACAAATCAACCACAATCACATTAAAAAAAGAAAGTGTCCTGTTATGTTAGAAAGAAGGTTTCTCTTATGTTATAGTACGTTACTTTTACTATATTCATTTTTAATCACCGCATTATCTGTAAAGCTGCTTTGAGACAATGTTCATTGTTAAAAGCGCTATACAAATAAAAATGAATTGAATTGAATTGAATTGAATTAAACCCTTATCTGATCTCCTTAATTAGTCAAGCGATGCGGTCTTTACAGCGAGTGGAAACATTGTTTGATACATGTTGTAATAACACCTGCATTTGTGAATTGCCCTAATTGTAGAAGGGAAACATCTGATAACCTCAGGAGAAGAGGGCCAGCGATTGGAAGCCTTTGGGACGTTGCCGAAACAAATAGAGAGATCTTTAAAGGTTCTGGCTTTTATTTGTCAAAGACACAGCTTGTATACATGACACTCTCCTACAACACCCGGTCTCTGAGCATGATGTAAAAAAAAAAAAAAAGGAATACAAATATCACAACCAGTTACTGCCTCGACAAGGTGACTGCTTGGTCACAACAGCATTAAAAGAAAGACCCTTGCAAGGACAAAACTTGCCATATTTTTTTAGAAAATCAGAAAGTTTATATAAAATTACATGTGAAGCAGTTACATGTGAAAAAATGTGAAGTAGTGTTAAAACTTTTTTTTACCAGATAGATAGATAGATAGATAGATAGATAGATAGATAGATAGATAGATAGATAGATAGATAGATAGATAGATAGATAGATAGATAGATAGATAGATAGATAGATAGATAGATAGATAGATAGGGTGTGGAAATAACACAGATTATTCACTCTGTCAGAACCGGTGATGAAGACGTTGATTAATGCAGCTTGGCTTTTTAAATAAACAATTCCTGAGTATGTGGTGTTCGCCATTACCCCTCTATTTAGCCAGGGTCAATTCGCAGTTGTTTTTGCAGCTCCGCTGCGTCCAGCCCCCACTTCTATAGCCCCTTTCACAGCCTTTTTTCCACCACCATATGCTGCAGGCCTCACGGAAACAATCCACTAAAAACAACAGGGCTGCAGTCAACCATTGCGACGCAATGAATTGCTCCTTTATCTTGCATTCTATCAGCGGCCCAAGATTATTTTTATGCTCCCCGTTTAATTATGTTATTTGGGATTAGGGGGAGAAGGTGGCTTGCAAAACAGGGAGAAAGTGGGCATAATTGGCTTGCAGATGCAGCTTTCTCCTCATTCCTCTTCAGCAGAATCACTCTATTCACCGCATCCTACCAGCCCTCAGTACTGTCACAAACTTTAGATTTACTTCACTTCCTGCACTCCCGGCCCGTTAGCAGGAGAGGTAAACTCGCTGCCTCATTAAACCTGCTGACAACTGACGACTCTCAGTCCTGACGGCTTAGCTGGTTAACTAAAAGCCAACGTTCGAAACTGAGATTCAGATGAAAGTGGACTTTCATATCCAAACTACAATGTAGCACAGAGTTGACAGCTTGCTACACTATTATATTCTGACATTCGCCTACTTGTGTTGTGCGGCTTTTCTCAATGGCATTGCATAACGCATAAAAAGAATGCTGAGAAAGCTTGCCCGGAAATGGCAAAAAAAATCTCGGCTACACAATGAACCAATGGATGGATTCTAAAACTTTTTTTTATTAATTTTTTTTTTCAAATAAACTTTATGGAATTGTTTTTGCACTGGCTCTCAACATGCTGTTACAGCATAAATTACAGCACGTAGCTACACACTGGGGCACTTAAAGCATGAAGAGCACTTAGAGTTAATAGAGCTCAAGGTTACAGAAAATATCTTCAATACCAACTAACAAAGGTGCAAAAGTCTTCTACTGCATGCAACAAAAAACAAAAATACATCTGGCCATGAAATACACCTTATAGGACAAAAAAGGCATAAAGAGTCATAGACACAAAATAAAATCCTGAAACTTTAAACCAAGTATTCAGACTCGAGTCATTTTAAAAAATGACACAAAAGACCAAAAGCAACACATCAGACCTGGAAGATTCAAGCCTAGATACCGATCCAATCATAATTACAAGCAGGTGTTCAAATATCTTTTTTATTATTATTACTATTCCAAGACTATCACATGCGTGTAAAAATGACTAGTCAAAAGTGCCTCGTCTGCCCTTTCACATCCAAGACGTTGCGCCACTTTTAGTTTATTTTCAACAACCGAAAAAATTCGACTACGTGTTTCTTACATAGGGCAGGTTTAAATGCGAAGTAAAAAAAACTTTTCTTGCCTTAACCGATAGCAATGAAGTCTCCAAGGATAATGGAAATTTCACACCGCCTCAAATCTAAATTACTTCTCGCAGCTTGTGAAAAAGCGTCAACTTCGGAACAAAAACAAGCAGTGATTGACAGGGAAAATATCAAAGATTTTCTGCTTGACAATTGAAAAAAGCACAATGCCATTCAACAGGAGATACCAGGGGCCTCTAAGCCTTCATCTTAGTAGTTAAAGATGTCAGGTCACCTTTGACCTTAGAGCTTTTTGTGGTCTGTGAGCGAGAGATCCGCGCAGGGTTAATCTTGATATCGCAGCTGCGAATCCCTGCACGACTCGCAAGACTTAACAAAAGCGTCTGCTAAAACGAGACCACGAGAGGTAATTGCGAGCGAAAAAGAAAAAAAAACAAAAAAAAAGCTGAGATTTTTATTTCGAAAGCCGGTTCGGGAAAATAAATGGCATATGTTTAACATTACACTAATCTGCTGAAATGGAATGGCACATTGATAATGCCTTTATTTCTGCAGCGTTAACAAAGTGAGGATCTCGTAATCGCGGCTCATTACGGGACGTTTAATATACAAGTCCGCACAGGAGAAAAGCTCTCGACTATGACCTTTGTTCATATCGCTTTATTTCAAATCGGCCTCGTTTGAACGTTCAGAGCGGCAAAAAAATATATGCTTATGTCCAGAAGATTTTGGGAATTTCTACGCTCGTTCCCTCTGCATCATTAGTTCGATTATAGTGAGAAACGTCTACAACAAATTAACAGACAACACTAACCGATCCTTAAAGTGACAATGGCAACGGCAAATCGCGGGAAAATGACGTTAATAGATACTTCTGGATAAAGTTCACGACGGTGTTTCTAATTTACGCCATAATGAATTAAATAGTTAAAATATCATGCGAGCACAAGGTAACTCTCTGAATGAGAAAAATAGCCAGGGAGAAAAAAATATTCAGGTTAAATATGCGTGTCGTTGCGTGTCATAGCATTAAAACTAATGACAGTGAGATGCCACTTTGTGTTATGAAATGATTCACTCCACAGACACAATCTCAGCAATTAGAATGTCACGTATATTTGTTATGATTTTTCATGGGTCACATGAAATGGCATGCTACTCTAACTCTGGCTGGGTTTTTTTTTTCCACTTCTAGAAAGAGTGTGGTCGCAGATAAGAGTGGAAAATCTAAAGGCTCCCTTGACCTATAACAATACCTCTGAACAAAACAAACACATGAATGAAAGCTAAAAGAATTTATTCACAATCAAAAGTGGTGTATTAATGAACATGATGGCTGGATTGAAGTGCCTGTGAGAAATGTGAAATTTGGGGAAGCTCCCATTCCCCCAAGCAGCCATAATAATAATGTGAGTTTATTAAAAAAATTATAAGAAGTGGTTTTTTTTTTTTATTATTAATGGTTGGCTGCTGTAAGTCACATGGATTTGAGAGAAAACCCAGCAGTTGCTAATACAGAACAAGACACGTGGTGTAAAATTCCTGTACTTTCGTGCCATGTAATGATGCGTGTACATACCTCTGCTGAGCATTGGGTTAGAGCATTATCAGCACCACTTCCACAGGAGGCAGATTTCAGAGTTGGCAGAACATCCAAAGCCCTTGCCCTGCCTCTGAGATATCCTTTATTCCACGTCCATGCTGCGATCCAATTTATTCCACTGTTTCCATTAACATGAGCAGACTTTCACTTTTGATGTCCTGTCTCCACATTCGTTTCTCACAAATTGTGGTGTCCTTCCTTTTCACGTCCTATTCAAAGGTTCTCACAGACGATCCTGGGTGAGAGTCGGGGCCACATCACACTGCTCTGTCTTCTGAATTACTGCAAAGCCTGACACCAAACACACAGACACAAACGCAGGTAAGATGATGTACTACAACACTAAACACATACACACTTTTTAAACCTGACCAATATTTAACTTATTAAACATTATACAATAAATGCACACATACAGCTCTTTAACTCCTACACAACTATGGAAAGAAAATCTGTGAGGCCTACCGTAAGGATTACCATATGATGGGCAAACAGAGAACAACAACTTTGGATACACTGAAAGAGCATCGTTGTGATAAACGCAACACAGCGACCGCAATAAACATCCAGAGAGCGCAGGCGGTTGTGTATGGCGTAGTCAGGCGTCCTCGCAGCAGGTTCCGTGAATGGGAGCTCTGACAGAACAGGCCCTCTGGCCGACCAAAATGGAAACAGGAAAACAAACATTCTCAAGGAAAACTCCTCCAGTCCTCCCTCCAACTCCTCCTTCACTCCGACTCATTCTGTCCGACCTGTCTCGAACAATGTAAAAGCCTATGCTATAGCCACAACACAGGCCTCCAGACCACACAGATGGAAAAGGAACACTCGACCACAAAGGCAGGAGGAGGGGAAGGGGGTAAGAGAAAGAGAGAGAAAAGACAAACTGAAAACGTGCGGTAAGGGAACACACACCATCGGCGTGCGAAGAAAGCGGAGAAGGCTAAACTGACTCATTGCTGTTTCAGAGGAGACGAGGCCGTGCGTCGGAATGGCATTTCGGATTTCCCTACAGCACAGTCAAACAGATCTGAGCGGGTACATCCAGATGTTTCACAAAGTTACACTAAAAGTTTCCCAGACGATCGGCAAAGAGCACAGCGCGGAGGCGATTCACTCGGGGCGCCTCTCGAATCAACTCTCAAAAAAATGCTATTGAAAACCAGTCCATTAATAACTACCCAACATACAGACCCATTGTACTCTCAACACCGCTGCTGCCCGATTCGAAACTTTCAGACATTAGAAGCACACAACACTCGTGCTGTTTTTTTGTTTGTTTTTTTACAGTGAAAAAGTAGAAATTGTGAAAAAACTATAGAACACAATGTTAACTGTTTTTTTATGATTATTTTACTTTCTAATCAGAAAAGCAGAACCGTCACTAAAATAAGTTGTTGAGGGATTTTAAAGGCTTTTATTCCACCCAAAAACACACACAACTATACATAAAAATGTATAGACAGTGTAGTAAAATCACTGCAGACTGAAAACACAGTGGGAAACAGGATTTCAATTAAAACACACACATACTACAACAGTGATAACAATAGTGAATACCCACAGCAGCAATCCAATGACAAATGAGTTTCCTAACTTTCAAACCAATTCTGTGCAACTCAAACATTAGGTTGATTTTTTTAAACAAAATAGCAAATAAATCAATACTTGACTCCATTCAAATCAAAATAAAAAACTTCTCTATTTCATAAGCAAATTGGCAGAAGCTGATAAAACACCAACATCAACCTTCACAACAGTCACCTGCTGAATCATTTGTACAGAGTGAAAATTCGGATGACAAAAGGGAGGATGATGATGATCCACCGAGTCAAATTTCAATACTGTTCTCAATGTCGTCTCACAGTTTCAAACTAAACAAAAACCCAATAATCAACTCCGGATTCAGATCGCAATTCACTTCAGCGAACCAGCGTCTAAACCCACAAAATACTGACATAAATCAACATCATCATCTCGAAGACAAGAAATGTTATTATTAAAGAGAAAAATAATTACGATTAATGAGAAATAAAGCTTGCTTAAACTATGACTCATGCTCCTAAAACTTAACTAAAAGACGTGACTCAGTTGTGTAATCCTTTTTTAGTTTTAATCTTAGAAACCACAGAACATTGCTATTCCTCCATACACTTCAGCATGCAAGACATTTACCGAAAATCAAGTTTCCATTATCTGCTATCTGACTATCCTAACCACAGCATAAAGAGGTACAAATAATTGTAGAAATAAAGAGGATGTGCTATAAAAAAAAATAAAAAAATGATTCATTCGGAATTTTTGAAAATAGTTATTGTAGTGGTTTCTGAAATGGGGTTGAAAATAAATAAATAAATAAATAAATAAATAAATAAATAAATAAATAAATAAATAAAACCAAAGCAGATTTTAAAAGGTAAAGGATATATATCAGTTCTATTAAACCACTTTTGGATCGTTTAAGATCGAAAAAGTTGCAGTTTGTATTCTGCTCTTCTTCATCTGTAAATATTTTATGCATAAATTGTCTTTTATTGCACAGCATAAATACACAAGCAAAACATTTATTACTTATTAAACACAACACACAATAGACACTTAATACCCATTCATATGAAGGAAAAAAAACAATACTAGAATAATTAGATTGTACTGATTTTTCCTCAACCACTGTCAAGACTCAAACTTAGTAGGCCAATTGCACCTATTTCATAAAAATAAAAAAATATATATATTTAAATGCTTCTTTTTCACAGCAGGCTTCTCATTCTCCAGCACACACACATGAATCTGTAGGGTAGAGACAAGAGTGTGAGGCTCATCTCGCTGTGATAAGAAGCCAGTCCCGAAAAAAAAGAAAAAAAAAAAAAAAAGAAGAAGTTGTGCGAACTCAAAAGCTGTGTAGAACAAATGCAAGGCCCCCCCGCTGGTGCTTTCTCCAAACGCCGAGGCCCAAATTCATCTGTCAGCCGTAAAGTTCTCCACTATACAGCGTTGATCTATTGCATCCCGCCCAAAGGGCTCACAGATGCGTACCCATTTACATTTGAAATCTACCTCGAACCGTTTCAATCACTTCAAACGCCTCTTATCAGACGACTCACACAGATCTTTTTTTCCCTGTCTCTTTTCAAAAGGGCAAGCCAATGCAATACACTGATCTGAACGCACGCAGCCAATCACTGAGCGCTAAAACATTTACAATAGTTATTTGTTAGAGAGAGCATCCAAACTTCAGATTGAAGTGATACAATATACAAAAAGATGTCTCAGGGCTAAAAACAGCACACCAGCTGAACTAGCAAAAAGAATAAAAGAAAAAAAAATTGTAATGCAAGAGTCTCACACACACACACACACACACACACACACACACACACACACACACACACACACACACACACTCTGTGAAGCTGGCACAGCTGTGACTGCAGAACAATACCGATGACACAGCAGCGGATCCTCGCTGACGCTATCTGAAACTTTTGTTTACAGTTGTGAGTCTGCCTTCTCCCCTCTGAATGATGAGCGTTGTTGCTTTTCACGCGCCTTTGTCATTAAGAAACTTTCACTGACAAGAAAGCGGCCTCGCGGCAGCTTCGAGGGCGCATCATTTCCAGACCGCCCCAGAGTGGCTGCTTTCTCGGCTTACAGGAAACGGCCCGAGCCGTCTACTGGAAGCAGGCTGGGAATTTTGTGGCGTGACTTAAAGTAAAAAAATTAATAAATAAATAAATTTTTTTAAAAGCAGTGGGTGATTTTTAGCTCAGGGGTTAAGTCGTTTTTCCCCCATCAGAAATGTGTGGTGAGGGCAATAAAACTCAATAAAGGGCCAACTCAGAAAAAGTTGCAGCACAAGCAAACATGTCTAACTTTCATTTAGGTGAAAGTTGGAGCAACATGTTTACAGTTAATTACTAAGTATTTACCATTAATTACATAATAATACAAACTAGAAGGAAGTAAAACTGGACAGTCTTTGAAACGAATCAACTTGTAGAGGTGTTTTTTTTCTTTCAGAGCAGTAGGACCTGGTTTATGATCAAACCCTGTTGCTGAAAAGAAATTTGTGAACAGCCCCAAAGTTCCACAAAGTAGAAGTTGAAAGCCTTTAAAGCAACCAAACGACTGTATAAAACCCCAAGACGTGTATTTAGGCGTGGGGACATGTGTACAGTCGATTTTTATTTTACAAGAAAAAGAGGCATGCAGGGAAACCATCTTCTGGAAGGCGCAACAAAACTTGAAGCACATTTTAACGTTGATTTAAAGAAAAGAATATAAAGAGAAAAGAAAAGAAAAGGAAGAAAAGCTTAAATGGGTCAATAAACGGTGCTTTTTTGTGATTTCATTGATTGTTTTTATTTTATAGATTGATTTGTGGTCAAATGAAGTTCTCAGAAACTGAAAGGCTGAGGCTCCTCTGTACAGCCGGCCGAATGGTCTCGAGCCTCGAGCACGTTGCCATGCCTACGCGCGTGCTTATCTTACATCAGTTACGGAAAGTTTCTCAAGTTTTGGGCGCTGAGCCGCTCAGAGCCCAAACCATCACTCAAACACACCCCAAATCTGAGCAAAGCCACTTCATTTTTATTGGGTTTTTCCTTCTCCTTAATTCATAAAACAAGGAATTTATAGCTACACCGGACTGAACAATAAGCAGCACTCAGGCGTCCATGCTGCGGCACAGAAACAAAGCACATCACACCAAAAAATGTGCAATAAAACAAATAAATAAATAAACAATATCCAGAACAACGCGATTTAAATACCTCGGTTTATTATTCCTCTCGGATATGTCCGCTGTTCGGGTGGAACATGCCGGGTGGACACGCAGAGGAGGACACGCAGTGAACTGCTCTCGGTCTTTAAAGAAATGAGAAGGAAAGCAGGAGTCGGACCTACTACTGGAGCTCGCGCTGTTTTCTTCCTCGTGCCTGAACGTGACCCCGCTCGCGCTCGCGTTCCTGCTCGTGCTCGCGCTTCAATTTCTCACGCGTTTTGACCCGAAGAAAGAGGCGCGTGAAACCCGAGCTGCCTCCTTTTTTTTCTCTCTTTCACCGCACAAAAGTAACACCGCCGCTGATTTGCGCGAAAAATCCCATCAGGTCCGCGCCGGACCATTACATAACAGAACGCTCGCGACGAAAAAGCGGCTACGGGGGAAGCGCGCGTGCGCGCACACACAAACACACTCACACACGCGCGCGTGTCGCGGGTTTCGCCGGTGCCGTGCTCGCGGATGTTTATTGATTCGTGCTGCTTTTCTATCTTTTTATTTGCCTTTTATTTCTCTTACCTGTTGATTTCAATTGCATTAGCCTTCGTGCTCTGAAACGGTGCTGGCCCTTTTTTTGGCGTAAACCATCATGAAACCGCCCTTTGTGTTTGTTTGTTGATCTCGGGGAAATATCTCTCTTTTTTGTTTGACGGCATATTTCGACTTGCTCCTGTGCAGCTGAGGATCAGTGTGACTGTGGTTTATTATTACATTATTAGTAGTATGATTTCGCTTTGAAACGCTCGGGTCGGATTGGGGTTTTAGATCAGAAGGATGCGGGTTGCAGTGAGTTCGGGTCTTGAGCAGAAAAGCTTCTCGCATGGCACGAGCTCAGACTCCAGGCATTACGTCAGTTTCAAGACACCAACACTATTAATATCAAGAAGCAGTTGCGGAGGGAAGCGCCACCCCGGAGCGCGCGCTCTTAAAGGGCCACACACCCCGCTTTCCTCCTTCCAGCACTGCTTCATTCACAATGAACACAATGCACTAAACACGCACTCCTCACATCAAATCCCAACACTTCCTTTTCCGGTTTATTTCTACACCTTTAATATATTTATACATATTCAACATTGCTTGTTTGTTTGTTTGTCTACTATGGGGATTTGAACTAAACTAGCAGCTGTTGCTTCTTAGTTTTGTTTGGTTGTAATAAGGGGCTTCTGTCAATGGCTTTTAGCCACAATCCACACATATTAACACACACACACACCCACACACACAATTCATAATGCAGTCAATAGCCAAAGTTCCTTTTTGGCCTTCTGGGGACATTTAAAGAGATTTGGTTGACCTCGACACACGCTTACACACACACACACACACACACACACACACACACACACACACACACACACTAGAACATTGAAATTAGGGTGATTCACTGAATTAATAAATACATTAATTCATTAATTAAATGCATTTAAACAAAATTAAGCTAAACATAACAGTGTATGCGAGTATGTAGTTGTGAACAGATGATAAGGAGAGATAATATAGAGAAAGAGAGAGCGAGAGAGAGAGAGAGAGAGAGAGAGAGAGAGAGAGAGAGAGAGAGAGAGAGAGAGAGAGAGTCATCCTAACACCTTGCAACAGGTCAGAGAATTTATTCAATGGTGACATTGCCCTGAACTTGAATCATCACATTTAGCATGAAGGGCAAAATATATAAGATTTGTCATCAACATTTCACTGCCCAGTTGGCTTTCTTCACCATCCTACTACTAATTTATAACTCTAATACCAGATTAAACACATTTAATCCATAATTCCCTTCATGAATTATCAGCGTTACCTTGCAAATATAAATATAACACCAAGTCAGAAGCTTTACATTGCAATTTTCTGTGAGAAGGCTCTCTGCAGTAAAGTTAGAAATGACAAGACATTAACTCAGGCCTACTATTAATACTTCATTTAAATAGCCGATGAGTCTCCAACATCAAATCTCCTACCAATGTCCGATCTTATCCAGTGCTGGTCAGCCATGCTGCAGGTTTTTATTCCAACCATGCACAAGTACACCTGATACAACTCATTAGCTATTAGAGGACAGAGAGCAATTCATTAAACAAGTGGAATCAGGTGTAGCTCCTGCTGGGTTCGAATAAAAACCCACAGGCACAGTGGAATTTTTGGATAGGACAGGACACTGTAAATAATCACAAATCTTTCCACAATAAGTATGCAGAAGCAAAGAAATAGAATTTGAAATATTTATTGAATAAGGTGGATTACAATAATAAGAATCTTTCAAGTTTTTCTGGTATTTCTTTTAAATAATTACCCCAAAAATGACCAAAAATAACATTTATAAAGCTTAACTGAGATGTGACACTTCGGATAAATTCTGCAAATACATCTAATTCTTTTCAGTGTCCACAGATGACTCATTCTGTGTAGAAGAGAAATTTTAGCTTATTGAAGAGCTTTAATAAAAAATTAAATAAAATTACAATACACAATTTATATATTCAACTCACACACACACACACACACACACACACACACACACACACACACACACACACACAATTGTATATATATATATATATATATATATATATATATATATATATATATATATATATATATATATATATATATATATATATATATATATATAACAGTATATATGTGTTAGGGGATGTCAAAATTGGTGTGTTGATAACACATCATCACAAAATTATTTTAGCGGCACAAATTCTATTAACACTTAATTAATGCATTTCTGTTTGACCATTTTTATAAAAAAAATATAAATAAAGAAATAAATACAAAAGAGGCAAAATTAAGACCTTTAACCTAACACGTTTGATCATAATGTCCTTTCTTTACTCAGATATAAAAAATACTCCAAGAAAATGTTCTTGTAATCACTAAACATTTGTTCATTGTTCTCGCCAAGTCTCAAATCAAGCTCTGAAATTCGCAATGATGTGCAAATAAAACTGTCCGTGTAAAAATATGGCAAAAGTTCCGTTTGGTGTCCCGGTGATTTATGTAATTTTAAACACTATTAATACTTTAAAACATTTATAAGAATATTTTGTCTATGTCGAGTTCGGTTTCACTAATAATAAACATACATTTGCATAAATCATCCATGTTTGTCCATGCACATGTTGACTGGAGTATTAATATCTTGAACAGTATTAATTTAAGGAACATAAGGAACAGATAAAAATGCACAAATTATTTGCAATTTATCACGAGTTAACTCATGACGATCATGCGTTTAATTGCGAATAAATATTTGAATTGATTGACAGCTTTAATAAACACACACAAATAGTTATATGCAATAATTAGAAATTAATTAATTCTATTAGACATGTTCAGACAATCAATTTGAACTAAAATGAATTGTCACCTTTCATACACCTGTGCTGTCTGTGTCAGTTTAGCTCAGTGTCACACACTGTTATTAAAGCAAAGAGGGGATGTAACATATACTAAGAAATTCTGAATCTCATGAAAATATATTTTATATTATACTTTTCTCTTAGTTTGTTGCTGATAATATTAAAGCATTTGTGTTCGAATGAATTCCAAGCAAAAGCATTTTCAAATGGTGTGAATATTGTATACAAATATTGATATTTTTTTCTCAATCTATTGCAAAGCACAGTTGGAGATGTGTGTAGTTTCGGAACTCTTAAAGTTCTTTTTATAAGATTTAGCATTTCCCCCAGATAATCTCTGAACACTATGAGGCAGGCTAGAGAGAAACCCTAGGAGTGAAATCAAAGCTGTTTATCTCTTTAAGAGATATCATGCCATAGGGTGGCAGTCACTGAAATATTTTTAGTTTGGGTAGCAATACCCTGCAAGACACATAGCAGGCTGTGAGCACTGGCTCTACCACTGTCACCAATCTGAGCTTGGTACTGTTTCAGTATTGCCTTTCGTCTAGCTGTACTAACAGCCAGACACATCATGTGGTCATATTTATAACTCCCTTTATGAAGGTGACTGCCCTCAATTGAGCTTTTAATTTCTTCTCACTGAACACTTACTGTATTTTAATCCAACATTAAGCCTTAAATCATGGTCTCAAACATAGATCAAATATTGCTTATTAATTTTTAAACTTAATTTTAAATTTTATCATATTTATTTATTAAAGGATTTCTCCACATGAGTGTATTGGTAATGTATTGTAATTAGTGTATTGAAATGTTAGCATTTAGTAATTCAAAGAGCAAAACAACTTTAAATGGAATATGTTAATATACGGATAACAGTGTAAAGCTAAAGGTAAACAGTTTGCATACCAGAACAGGCAGAGAGTGGCTATTACGTTTAATTACATATATGTGTTATGGTGCATTAGGTAAACAGCGAAACAGCATAATGCGTGCAATGTGACTCACTAGACATGTACAGCATATGTACAAATAGCAATAATATGCAAACAGTTCAATATTTTGTATAATTGAAGTAATGACAGGTAATGGTGCTAGCACTTGCACAGGGTAGCAGTAATGTAAATACTGTATAGTATGGTGTCTATGTTTTTTCTTCTTTTTTTATTTAATTGTATTATTAAATTATTATGCTGTATTAATTAGTTGGTACACTACAGTGAAACAAAAAAAAAAAAGGCAGAAAGGCACTCCTGAAGGATTTTTTAAATGAAATGCCATTGCACTTGCTCCTCAGGTTCTACTGAATTCAATGAAACTGAGGAACAAATGTAAGTGAAATTCACATTTCTTTAATTTAGGCCATCAGCCAGGCCTCTAAAGCTTCTAGCCACAAAACCATGCACCCCATCTTCCATGCCTGGCCACATAATGAGTGCTGATTTTTTTTTGAGGGGGGGAGTTAATAAAAGACTGAAGTGGTATGTTTTAAAGTGCTTCAGGCAAATTATTTCAACATTGATAGCATCAGTGGAAAAGAAGAGTAGAGAAAACGATGAACTGTGCAAATAGAGTTTGATTAAAGCACTGTACAAATTGAACTCGTGTCCGTGAAGAATCTTCATTTGAGCCTGGAATTCAGGGACGCTTGATAAAAGGCTCCCAGGCTGGCTCTTAACTCCATGATCATAACGAGAAAATCTGGGATCTTTTATAAATTTCCTTAAGTATGTCTAAACAAAAGCAAACCTAATTCTGACAAGCACAAACACAGAAAAATGGCCTACAGGTATATGAATAAAAAAGAGAGACTGTGTGTGTGTGTGTGTGTGTGTGTGTGTGTGTGTGTGTGTGTGTGTGTGTGTGTGTGTGTGTGTGTGTGTGTGTGTGTGTGTGTGTGTGTGTGTGTGTGTGAGAGAGAGAAAGAGAGAGTGAGAGAGAAAGAGAAATAGAGAGAGTTATGCTTCTAAAATGTAAGAAACACTTTCAAACTTGGACTAATATATCGCCGATATGTGGAATTGGATATGCAGAACAAATTGATTCATACATCCATAAATGAGCTGTTTTTAATGTCTGCATCATCCATGTGGTTTAAATGGAATTCACATACCAAAAAAAACGGAATGGAAAAATAGTAAAACTCTATGAAGCAAGGTAAGTGATTTGGTACACAAAGGCAATGCTATTCATTTGTGTATCACATTTTTCATCTACAGTTCTCCCAGACAAGATAATGACTTTTTTTTTTTTTTGTATCATAAAAACAAGCAAATGGTATTACATAAATAATTGGGCTTCTCTGCACTACAGGCCAAGTGGAAACCCTTGTTTTTCTTCAGGAGTCAACACATCAGTTTTCTCCACCCCAGAATGTGAGCAATGTGTAGCGGCAAAAAAAAAAAAAAAGAAAATGTAGGTGTAAGTAAAATCAGCATGTAGTAACTCTCCTAGGAGTAAAGGAGTGTAAAAAAAGAGTAGAGAGAATATTGAGACAATATCCTTTAACTAATATTTAAATGTATGATCATTTTATTTAAGTTAGAGATTAGTATTATTTTATGATCATCCTTGTGTGGAGTAATAACCATCTGATCTAATAGCTCTGTGCACTCAAGGATAGAAATCCAGAACATTCTAATATGATTTCACCAGTCCTATTGAAAAGGTCAGAAACCTCTAAAAAAAAGGTCAGGAACACACTTTGAATTATTCAAATTGATCCAAGAGCAATTTGCACAGCAGGGTGCTGATCATAAGGTACTGCCAAATTGTTTGTGGAGTACCACAGTCTCCCCAAACATTTATCCCCCGGTTAAAATGGTTAAAATTTTAAGCCATGGATATAAACTGAGCTCTGGTGCTATATTTTTTAGTCCTACTTCTTTAAATGTTGTCCTCAAATAACACCAGGTGACTGGAACTGAGGGATGGTCAATTAAAGAGCTCTCACAGCACTTAATCATAGCATGAACTTACACTTAGACATGTTGCGCTCTCCTTCATACTGTCTCTCTAAAATATACACAGACACTGCACAAAGGGTCAAGAAATTCCATATACATTGTATCATTTACCCAGACATCTTTGGAACAGCCTGCAAGCAAGCCAGACAGAAGCAAAGGACATCGCTGTCCATATTTGAATGATAAAGCTAGGTTTTATAATCCTAAGATGAAGCCAAAGCCATGTGGTGGTATGACTTTAACAGCGGTCCAAATTTGGGCAAGCACCAACGAAACTTTATAATATTGCCGATAGAATGCATCTGCTTTCGATATTTCTGCATAAAAAAAAAAAAATCTAATTCTAGTGTCTAACCATCTGCTCTTTTTTGCCCATCTCTGCCTTTAGAAATTCTTCAATCCTGCCAAAATCCTGTGGTATCACATTCCATAAAGACCTGGTCCCAATTCAGGGAGCCCTCTGGTCTAGTCGCTATGTCTACTCATACTTGTCCCACCTTTCCTTAGTTAATACATTTTTCTTTTCTTTTTTTTAACCAGTATTGCAATAAAAGTCAGACATTTTGTGAAGCAAACCTACCCCAATTTTCTTCACTACTAGTAAAGCTCACTTATATGCTGCATTCACAAAGACTTATTAATCAAAGACGAATTTATGGCTGGTGTTCAGTAGGCCTGTTGGTAAACTAAGATATATATTCAATATAGACCAATTAAATAAAAAAATATATAATAATGTTCTTAACAGCAAATCATTGGTCAGCGAAATAGCAACAATTTTAACAAATGCATCAGATGTCTCCCTTTTCTATCAATTGTGGTTTTATTTATGATTTGCTTTAACAGGCTCTTGATGGACTGCATCAGGTGTAGCAGAAAACCACAAGAAGTTTACCTTTGTGTACCCGAAGATTGTATAATTTCCTTGTTTCTACCTTTGCCCTAAATTTGCCTTTTTACTGCATCAAAAGTATATGAGCAAATTGATGCAGGAACTCTCAGGACTGTATTTGTCATATCAATGCAAAATTTTCAGCTAACTATTTCTTTCCAAGATCATTACAAGTAATACTGTGATATTTATGGGCTTAGCCCATAACACACACACACTAATCATAATCACACACACACACTCATCAATAGAGGCTTATCATAAAACAATAGAGGCTTATCATAAAATGTTATTTTTAGTTTAAAAACTATTTTATAGTGCATCATCTTTCTTCAAACTGCTTGAAAGGTGTAACCCTCATTATCTCCTATTGGCTACTGTGGTGAAAATTGTCCTGCAAAGAGAAATACCTACCAACACACATGTTCTTGAGTAGAAAAAACACATTCATTTCATGGATATATTTTATTTAATTTGTCAAAAACACATTTTTGCATTACTGCCATTTCCTATCGTGCTCACATCATCTCCTTTCTGTTATATATCCTCATCTTATCTCATCCATTTTTTCAGTTATCTTTTAGCATCTCTTGCCCTTGCCTGTCTGGTCCGATTATTCAAACAAGGTCAGATTCCTTTCTGATCAGTTGGTATTTTTGCCAAAAAACATATAAAAAATATAAAACAAAAAACAAATAAATAAAAATAATTGATGATAAATTTGATTTCCCCAGAGTTACATTATTTTTTTTAACAATCTGTTAAAAATCTTTCATTTTCACAGAATAGTTCATATGTTTGTAAATCTTGGTTTCTCCATACTACTCTGTGGGTTTTTTGTTTGTTTATGGACTAACAAAGCGTGATGTATACGCTTTGCAATGCGTTGGTGTGTGCTGTCCTTCAAACACTATTCTTTTTAAACTAAATGATAGTTATGCATTATTTTTGATGGATACCAAAAATATCTTGTGAAAAGAAATACCAGAAACAAATGGCATCCTTTTAAAAGTGACTTAATGATCTAGTTATGAAAACATGACTTGATTTACATACAGTATAACATTCCAGAATTTTTTATTAAGATCTGCCTTGCACAAAGTAAACAACTACTGGATTTTCCCCCATTTGATCCAGTTCAAGTCTGTTATCATGTTATCATGTTATCATATCCCCAACTTCATTTGCAGCATTTAGCAGACTCCTTTATACAGATCCACTTACGAATGTACTGTTGTTTCTTTCAAAAACATGCTAGTTCACTATAGTTTTCTATACTAGAGAGTATAGAAAATGTATTAAACAAGTGGGAATATGAATGCTTGAAGAAGGGGTCTTGCATGCCTCTTTATCTTGGCAGTAGCAGGTATGAATAACCTGCTTAAATATTACAATAGTCAAAGTAAAAGTAAAACTCCTTTTACATGTATATATATAAAAAAAAAAAACTATTTCAATAATTTAAACATGTACGTCATAACTTTTAAGGGGCATGTTTTCTGTTGTTAGAGACCCATTTTACATCTCATTTAAGGAATTTGGCAGATGATAATAATAATCTAGAACAACTAATCTCATTTGCACAACTGGGCAAAAGCAAATTAGTGCTTCTAGGATTTGAATTTACAACCTTCCAATTAGATAAAAAAAAAAAAAAATCCCGAAACACTGATTTGGTTCTTGTTTGACTGGTTTGTAGTGTCATGACAGATGAAATCATTACATTAAATACATAAAATACAATATAAAACATGATGCGTTTAATGTATTCACTTCAAAGTAGCAAGAAACAGTATTTTCTTTGCAAAACATAGTATAAGAATGCTAAAAGTTAGATATTATGTATTAAATGCAGTGAAGTAAATGTACAAAAATGTAAATAAAATTAAAGTACAGGTACTTTAAAAATGCTACACTTAAATAGAGTAATAAAATAGGAAATACTTCAGCATTGCCTAGTAGAAATCTTCAATTATCATAAACTAGATTCACTGTCAGTATGTGACAGTATATAATATAAGCATTTATTTATAATTATTGTTTGTTCTACCTGAAATATACCTCAAACCATCAATAGAGTACTGACCTAAGAGTATTCGCATCTTAAGAAGATTACATGCCTGTACATGTATATATCTCTTAGAAAACCTTTGAATGGTCAGATAACCACAGTGAACTGATGATACAAACTGTGCAATTGAAAATTATTTTGATCTGTGTAATGTGCTTGCCACAGAACAAGTAAAAGCAACTCTAATACCCAAGCATTTATATCTGAACGGTATCAAAATAGCTCTCCATTTTTTGCTCTGTACTTTCTTCGAGATATTGATCAGACAGGGAATATCAAAACTGACGTTTTCATAGAGCTACTTTGTGAGCTACATATATATATGTATATATACAGTACAGACCAAAAGTTTGGACACACCTTCTCATTCAAAGAGTTTTCTTTATTTTCATGACTATGAAAATTGTAGATTCACACTGAAGGCATCAAGGGCTATTTGACCAAGAAGGAGAGTGATGGGGTGCTGCGCCAGATGACCTGGCCTCCACAGTCACCGGACCTGAACCCAATCGAGATGGTTTAGGGGTGAACTGGACTGCAGAGTGAAGGCAAAAGGGCCAACAAGTGCCAAGCATCTCTCGGGGAACTCCTTCAAGACTGTTGGAAGACCATTTCAGGTGACTACCTCTTGAAGCTCATCAAGAGAATGCCAAGAGTGTGCAAAGCAGTAATCAAAGCAAAAGGTGGCTACTTTGAAGAACCTAGAATATGATATTTTTCAGTTGTTTCACACTTTTTTGTTATGTATATAATTCCATATATAATTCCACATGTGTTAATTCATAGTTTTGATGCCTTCAGTGTGAATCTACAATTTTCATAGTCATGAAAATAAAGAAAACTCTTTGAATGAGAAGGTGTGTCCAAACTTTTGGTCTGTACTATATATATATATATATATATATATATATATATATATATATATATATATATATATATATATATATATATATATATATATATATATATATATAAACATTTCCTCCACAACATTTAAGAAAACATGCTGCTCCATGCTACATAAATCGTGTTAACTGATAACTTGTCACAAAACCACATGTTTAACTCCATGGTCTTACAATAGAAAACATAAATAAATGTATGATGTGCAAAAGAATGGAAAACTTTTTTGCATCAATTATTCAAACTCAATAAGTAGTTTTTATCAAGTAAAAGAATGGTGTCAACACTGGCCCACCACTGTTTAACATAATAAATATAATTTTACATTATTTGTTTCCTTTAAAAGAAAATGGCTTTTTATCTTTCAACATGGTAATAAGGGAGGCATGCTGAGATAAAATATAGACTCACACACACTCATCAATCTTTCCCTCTCACCTAGGTTTATTATGTTGATGCAGAAAGTGCACAATATATTATGGAATAATTTTATCGTGATGTATTTATATATTGCAAAAAGTTAAACCGGGGTATTTTCTGAGATTGATTATAAAAGTTTTATTTTTCACGTTCTCTCTCTTTCTTTTTGTAAGAACATACTGTATCTTGAAATTGACAAGAAAGAAAAAAAAAAGAAAGAAAAGACATGGATCATTAGTACAGAGGTACTATGCAAAAAGGGTCAGTCAAGGACAGTCATGGTTGCTCAGCATTTGGCCAGTTCCCAAGGACAATAAAACCGCACAGTTGTATTTGTTGCTCTATTAAATCACTACGCTTGGCTGCAGCATTAACATATGGGGCAAAGCACCACAATAAATAGCATACCATTAAGATTTTCTGACATGTGGATTACACATACATTTCTATCCATGCATTCGTTTGCAATCACTGGGACTAAATATTATCACACCAAGTGGTGGATGGTTGGAATCGCATCTAAAATTTGACATTGGTCGCGGCTGTAAAACTCGAATACAGACCATTATTACAAGAAATCACAACATGAGAATGAGAGATATGATGCCATATTGGTGATAGATAAGACTGGATTTAAGAGAAACATCTATGCCATATACTCATAAGCTATTAATTAAGATTTTCCCCCACTTGTATTGGTGTGTTTGTGCTTGATTGTGACACAACTGTAAACAAGATAATGGAAAACAAGTCAGGTGGGAAAAAATATTGACAGGCAGACAGCCATGGAGATGGAGTGTGCCTTTGGTACCTTCATATCAGAAAGAATTCAGTAGAGAGTCTCTCTTATGCTCAAAAAAGGCCACTGCCATTAGTATCAACATTCCATGTGTGCTGAATACTTTCTGGTGTGGGTCATTATAGTGCATCAGGCAGGAGAATCTAACCGGTGGCAGAGGCACACGTTCGTGCTAATGCAGAAAATATGCTTGTAGCTGCCTGCAGCACAGCAGGGACAGGGAGAAGCTTAAGTAACTGCCAGGCCAACTCTCCAGGCCCAGCAGACAGTAACTGAAATATGGAGGGGTTCCAGGACAACCGATATGGCCCCTGATAGTTCTATGCGTTATGGGCGTCTTCTCGTTCTGAGTGCTCTCTGTCAAATTCAAAGAGAGAAAATGTTCTCTTAGATCAAGTAAACTGTTGTGCCATTTCTCTGCCATTTACCCTGTGGAAAAATTGAAGGGACATTTTAATAAATAAAAAACTTTCAATATATAATCTGGATCACAGGATTGTAATTATAAAGTGATCACACCAATCCTGCCCTCAAAATCATAAAAAATATAAGACAATAAACAGATACAAACATTATACAATACACAAACATAGCAAACATTAAAATCTACTTTATCTCATGATTAGCAGGAAAATTGAATGATGTAACTTTATGAACTGAATTGTGAAATATTCCAAATATTTTACACATGTGAAGGTTGTAGTACAGAACTAAAATGTAAAATGCTCCATAATAAAATAATGAATTTGATTACCATTATGTGTTAATTGGTTTAGAAAATTAATATAAGATTTTAAAATATTATATATCATATTACTTTCTTTCGGCTTCTCCCGTCAGGGGTCGCCACAGCGGATCATCCGCATGTTTGATTTGGCACATGTTTTTACACTGGATGCCCTTCCTAATGCGACCCTCCCCATTTATCCGGGCTTGGGACCAGCACCAAGAGTGGCTGGAGTTGGTTCCCTGACCGGGGATCGAACCCGGCCCGCAGCGGTGAGAGCGCTGCATCCTAACCACTAGACCACCAGAGGACCTAAAATAATATATATCATATAAACAATAATATCATATTTGAGTACTGTAATTTAATGATTGCATCATGATTGTATTTTAAAGTTATTTCTATAGCGCTTTTCACAAAGGATTTGTTTTAAAGCAGCTTTACAGAATTTAAGAGTTAAGGTAAACGATGTGTATTTATCCCTGATGATCAAGTCATGGCGACTGTGGCAAGAAAAAAACTCCCTTAAATGTTATGAGGAAGAAACCTTGAGAGGAACCAGATTTAAAAGGGGGAACCCATCCTCATTTGGGTGATATCAAGAGTGTGATTATAGTCTTTAAACCATACAGAACACTGGAGAGTGAGAACTAACATTAGCACCGGAGTGTGTGATTCTTAGTAATGTCCTTTCTACAGTCTTCTACAGTCATTTGAGATTATGGAACCAGGAGCTTCTAAGCAACTCAGAAAATAGCTTAACATTTGCAATCATCATAGATCCAACACCAGCTTCTCCATGCCAGAGCCTTTAAACACACAAATAGGTCTAATGTCCAAACTCCACATGAAGTGGGATCCAAATGGCACTGGTACGTCTCTAAATGGTTTGGGATGTTTGCGAGGTCGGCATCTACTGCTTTATAGGTCCTTAATCTTCATGAGGTGGGACGTGACTGGAGCTGGCGCCACCTCAAGATGTCTCGGTAGGGGTAGAAAAAGAGAAGCAGTAGAGAGGAATTAGCGTAGATGCTGTTCATGACATTAACATGCACAAGTTGATAATGTGCATGTGATCAGATGTACTGAAGCATGAGGTTATGATATGTGATATGTGTTATGTGTAGGACTCGCTAAAAAGATACGTTTTTGATCTGCACTTAATCTGGGAGAATGTGTCTGAGCCCCGAACACTGTCAGGAAGACTATTCCAAAGTTTAAGAGCTAAATGTGAGAATGCTCTACCACCTTTAGTCGACTTTGCTTTTCTAGGAACTACTAGAAGTCCAGAAATTTGAGATCTCAAGGAGCGTGACTGATTGTAGCGTGTTAGAAGACTGGATAGATACATGGGAGCCAAACCACTTAGGGCTTTGTAAGTAAGTAGCAATAGTTTGTAGTTGATTCGAAACTGAACATGTAGCCAATGTAGGGATGATAATATTGAGGTTATATCACGATATTTTCTCGACCTTGTGAGAATTCTGGCTGCTGCATTCTGGAATAACTGTAGCTTGTTTATTAAATATGCAGGACAACCACCTAGCATTATAATTGTCCAGTCTGGAGATCATGAATGCATGGAAGAGCTTCTCTGCCTCAGATATAGATAACATGTTTCTTAGCTTAGCAATATTTCTAAGGTGGAAGAAGGTTGTTTTTGTAATATGGTTGATATGATTTTCAAAAGACGAAATCTAAAATAAAAATAATAATAAGGTAAAGGGGACTAAGACTGGCAGAAAATAAATTTGGACAGCTGTCCACAAACTACTGGACATATATATTATATGTGTGTATATACTGATTCTAGTAAGTATCAAGCTATGTACAGTATGAAGTTTAAGGTCTGTCTGATCAGTCTTTATGAGTCTAACAGAATGTCATTAGAATCAGTGCATATTTGCCATATATGTTGAGATATCTGCCATACCAGACAGACTGGAATTGGATAATGTCATCAGTAGAGATCACAAAAAATAACACTTTGATAATTAATTCCTGACCAGGATGAAGTGGTTACTTAAGATGATGACTTGGGAACAAAATCATTAGCTTTTCCAGGCTTATGATTTTCTGTTGCTAGATTAATATGGAGATTTTACTCTCTGCTTTCTGTGGTTAATCAGTATTTTTTCCAGGTATTCTCTCTCTCTCTCTCTCTCTCTCTCTCTCTCTCTCTCTCTCTCTCTCTCTCTCCCCTGAATTTACAGTGCTTAATTACCCTGGAAGGATACTTTAAAATAAATAATAATAAAAAAATTCTCTATTTGTGCATGTGCATGTTTGTCTTATGTTTTTAGTGTTTTGTTGACAGCCCACATATCTAAAAAGGATTTTTTGTAACTTGTGGAACCATGTAATTGAAGATTGCCTCTGTGAAAGAATGCATAATACTGATTTCATACTCACATCTCTGGAGTGTGTTATATAATATATTTTTTTTTACTTCTTAAAGAGTCATTTTTTTTACATCATTAGAGAACTTTGGTGTTCTTAAGTGAGCTGGCTGCAGATAAGAACCACATGCTGTAGAGGCAGAACTGTGTCTGATCAGGCAGTCGAACAGCAGTTTTATGAACAGCACTCATGTGCAAAAGTTTCAAACCCCCTGATCCCCAAGTAACAGATTGATCACACTGTACTTGGACTAGACTTAAAGTCTAATTCAACAAAAAGCAATTGCATTAAAGGTGACTAGAGAATCCACTTGGACAGTTTTTAAGATGGCCTGGTAAGTTGCGGATCACTAAAAAAAAATCATTTTTTTAAATTTGTTAAATTGTTTTTCATGGTTATTGACAGAAGCTCTTCTACAGTGTGTGTCACCAGATGCCAGATGGAGGGGTCAATTTCTGAATATGTTATCACACATAATTGGGATGACAATAATGCTTGATTTTATATTGCCTTGACATAGCATATATATATATATAGAGAGAGAGAGAGAGAGAAAGAAAGAAAGAAAGAAAGAAAGAAAGAAAGAAAGAAAGAAAGAAAGAAAGAAAGAAAGAAAGAAAGAAAGAAAGAAAGAAAGAAAGAAAGAAAGAAAGAAAGAAAAAGTTTTAGCGAACAAATTTGACTAAAAACTGAGAGGTTGGGTAATCTGTTTTAAATAACATACAAAATTTTAATTTTGGCACAAGCCCTTATTAGGAGTGACTTACATTTATCTCATGCATGCAACTGAGCAACTATAGGGATAAGGGCTTTGATCAGGGGCCCAAAAATAGAAGCTCAGTGTGGCTGGGATTTGATCTCAAGACCTTTTGATCTAAAGTTCAATACTTTATCCTATGCAAACTTTATCCAAAATGTTATGAAACACTCAAATCCTATTACATAAATTGGCATTCTTTTAGCAGCAATGTTAGGTCATTGTTAATCACTTAAATATACAGTTTCAAACTATATTTTCCCAGGTGGTGTGCATTTACATATGTTTACTATGAATGTCCCCCTACACTAAATGTGACATTTAACAAACCAATTAATTAGATGCAACCAAACATCTGAAACACTTGAGTTTAGTTACTTGAGTAGTTACATGCACCTTCTTTCTCTCTGTAAACACTGTGGCACCACAACATTTATTTTGATATATATATATATATATATATATATATATATATATATATATATATATATATATATATATATATATATATATATATATATATGCAGCATGTTCAAAAAGTCTCCATACATAAGGGAAATTAGCAGGTTTGAGCAAAATGTAAACTTACTCGCAAAACCTTCTCCACAGAGTCGCATCTCCCACTCATGGTGAACTTGTGTTATGCATGTAGTTCTACTTTGAATGTGTTCCTTTAAATGTTCATTTGAATGTTCGTGTTGTATCCGTGCCTTCTTAAAGGCTGTCTAAAACGAGATCTGTCCATCCTCTATACCGTTTATTTCTTATAGGGTTGAAGGGTAGTCTGGAGCCTATCCCAGGAGACTTCCAAACAGACTGCAATGCATGTCTTTAACCCTCATAAGGTCTTCGTTTCCTGTTTACAAATCTGGTCCAAATCTGGTCACAAATATGACCCCAACAATTGATAGAGAAATTATACAAAAAATATACATTTTTAATTATACAAATAATATATATATTTTTTTGTTTACTTCTCATCTATTCACTAATGCTGTGTTTTGGGAGATATGAAGTACTTTTGTACCTATTTACCACACAATTCCTCAACTACACCATAAGCTTGCATATGAAATATTAATTTTTTATGAAAAAATCACTTAAATGATGATCAAAATTTCTGATTTATGCTGGATTTATAGATTTTTTTTTGACAAATGAAGAAAAAATATTGAGTTTTTTTCACATTTTCCATTTATTTCAATGTGGGGTCATATTGACCCCGAAGACCAGAAGTGTAAAAAAATGTTTTTACATACCTTCAGAACAACCGAATCAAGCCCAGTTTTTTTGTGTGTGTATAGATAGATTATGTAGGAAAAGTCACAAAATATTATTCCACTCAGATGAAGGGAACCCTTTTTTTTTATCAAGGAAAAGTCGATTGGGGTCATATAGACCCCAAGGACCGATTAAAGGTTAAAACAGGAGAAAGAAACCAAAATACAAGTAGAAAACATATGCAACTTACTACTTACTTACTAGCCACTGAGCCACCCTGCCGTATATATAGAGGATTTTTGGGACACAGTGTAATATATAAACACCCTCACAATATTTGCAATAAATATTTTTTATACTTATATATCTTAGAATTTAAGTATCCATAAATTCATAATTCGGTCTGTACAAAAATGTCATTACTCGCAGAATTTTGTTAAATTCAATTATACTTGTTTGCTATAAAAAGGTCTTAGTGGATGTAGTGAATTTATTAAATTATCAGAATATTGTGCAAATGTGGTGACCTTGTCAACATCTGTCTATCTGCTGGGCCTAGGACTGGTTTCAAGTGCCAATTACAATCAATAATAATAATAATAATAATAATAATAATAATAATAACACAGCACTAAGTTGCTCAATATGCTGCATGATCTAGAAAAGCAAGTAAATGTAAGTGGTCTATAAAGACTATGAAGAATAACATTCATTGAATGGCTGATATAAAGTGGGGTTCAAATGTCTGAGAATGCTACCATAATGCTTAGAATGCTTTTGCATGCTTTTTAGTTCTCATTGGAAATTTTATGTTACACAAGTAAAAAGTAAAACCTGTAATATTTACATGAATTTCAGAATTTCTCAGCATTTGTCCCCCATCGCTTTAGTGACAGTATACTCCCAAGCTGGCATTGGCAACAACTGTACATTGTGCAAAATAGATAATCAATTTCAAATCAAATCAATCAGTGTAAAGATAAACATGTGATTCAATAAAATATCTCAAAATTGCTTACAATTAAAAAGAGATAAAAAATCTACCATGGGGGAGAATCCTGACTAACAAATATTTCACATATTGGACATCCACTTTCTTTGTTGAATTTGTTTACAATTCTAAAAACTTCAATTCAATTTAAATTAACCTCAGTGTATATACCTGAGCTGGATCTTTCTCAGTAGAAAATTTGAGAGTTATCTGACTGGAAATCATGAACATTGTAATCTTGATAAGTAATTGTCAAGTTAGTATATAAGTGAAATAATGTAAGCAATCTATTAGCTGTCTATAGCTGACCCACTCATAATTATGTCAGTTTTTAGAAGCCAAAAAGATGTTTGACAAAAAAAAGATGTAATAACACAAATGGCACAAATGTTGTTGTTTTAAATGCTCTTTTGTACTAACAAATTTGCTTCTCAATAGTCAGAGCAGTCATGCATAAAATTAGCAGCAATCAAAAATATCCAAAAGAAGCAGCACACCATTACAATAGTGCTTAAATATATTAGTGCCACTTCACTTGGGAACTTCTTCAATGCCAACTCCTTGATTTTCTTTTCCAGTCCTCCCATAACCACAAACCTCTTTTAATTAAAATTTAATTAAATTACCTTTTAATTAAAAATAAAAGCTAGGGCTGGTTTTAAAAAGTGTATAAATACTCACTGATGCTGCTGCTAATGTCATCAATATATTTAAGAGGTGACTGTTACAGTCGTTTAACAACCAAGCTGTATTTTCTTCTCTATCTCAAGCCAAAATCGATTACTCAGAAACAGAGCTTTGGAGTTTCGTTTGTCACATTGGACCACTTCCAAAAACTCCAACAATATTGTTATAGTAACCTTTCCCCACATCTGTATACCCTAGAGCCTTAACAAGCACAACAATATTTTTCAGGGTCATCAATATCTGCCATATTTTGTTATCTTCAAGTTCTTTGCTTCCATTCATAAAAGCTTCCATCTGTAACAAGCACAGGCTTTCTTCGTCTTATTATTTTTAGACAGCGAGTTTAATAAAATAGCTTGTGTATAGGTTACTTTGACATTTCATTTGTTGGGAAACTGTTGGACCAATTCAGCTTCTGAAGAGGAAAAAAAAACCTTGATGCATATATCGAGGCATAGTGTAAATTTTGCTGGTATCTTGTAAAATAGTTCCAAATATTCAAAGGGTTACTTTGCCATGGCAGGAAAATAAATAGTTTTTTGCAAAATAGCATGCTGGGCATGTCCTTGGGCAGTGTGAGCCAATACTGCTTAAACATGCTGACTATGGTCATGTATTGTAATTTAATGTATGAGATGTGCAATGTGACAAACAATATCTGCTAACATGCAAACAATGTCCCTACAGGGTTTCATAATTTTGAAATCAATATGGAGTAGGAGTAATGATTTAAACTCATTTCCAGTTGAAAAGATTTTTTTCTCTGAAGTGTGAGTCATCTGCTTACAATGAAATAAATGAATAAATGCTTACAATTCTGAGATTTGGGAATCATTGATGCCATTATAAAGACATTATTTAACATCAGAACGCTTTGTGTTTAATACAGGGGATCTCCAATGGTTTGCTGACAGAAAAAAAAAATCACTGGACCCTGAATTTACTGACATAATTAAGTTATTTTAATATTAGGACCATTTAAGGTCCCCTGGTGGTCTAGTGGTTAAGATCCAGCGCTCTCACCGCTGCGACCCGGGTTCGTTTCCCGGTCAGGGAACCATCCCCAGCCACTCTCAGTGCCGGTCCCAAGCCCGGATAAATTGGGGAGGGTTGCGTTAGGAAGGGCATCCAGCGTAAAACATATGCCAAATCAAACGTGCGGAGGATCCGCTGTGGCGCCCCCTAACGGGAGAAGCCGAAAGAAACTTTAATATTAGGACCATTTACATGAGACCAATATTTAAAATTTATATTTATAAACATACTGTTATAGTTGCATTGGGTGGGTATTAGGGAGCTAATAATAATAATAATAATAATAAAAATAAAAACACTATGACAGGGTATTTATTAATACTTATATCCTTTTTATGAATGCAAAATATATATTCAACAAAACCTAGAAATTAGTTACATTTCACTCTTACTTTTTAATAGTTTTAAACGTCATGCTAGGTTCCTTTCTCTCCTCTCTTTCCATTTAATTATAGGTGGGTCTCAAATTCAATTACTCACATCTGTTCTTTTGACAAAATTTTATTTTAGCATTTTGAGATTGTATTCACTGTCATGTGTACATAGTGTTTAAAGTGCTCTCCCTTTGGATGTCCAGCAGCACAGAAGCACATTGGATATTTTGGAAACCGGTATCTGATTACAAATTAAATAGATTAGGCTTCCCGATATACACTCAAATTCCATCAAATCATAAGAAGTACACTAAGCTACCAAAGTTTTAGCTAAATATGTCCAGACTGACTGCATTTACTGCTGTAATTGTTAAACGAGCCACATAGATTTAAAAATAGCAAGGATACAATTTCCGAGTCTTTTAAGTTTATTGCATTTATACTTTTTAATATTCCCAATTTATTTTTTTGTCTGTTTGTCAAGAATTAAACCTTAACACCTTTCAATGGGATTTTTTGAGCCAGCAGATACAAAGACCTACATGTTTTTGAGTTAGTGTCGCATGCTTCCGAGCATTTAAATTAAAACTACACTTACAGGTCCAATGTTGTGTATGCAGCACCTTGGTCCTGGGGTAATGCTGTATTGCAAATCCACTTGACAAAGAGTTTAATATAATTTTTTCAATCATTAGATCAAAAAATGAAAGTGTGGCTTGAGGAATGAAAGAATAAAATAAGATCATGCTGATTAATGAAAGTCCTCTATGATTTTATTTATGCATCCAATTTAAGAAAAGGCAATCCAGTGTAAGTAATAGTTGTTGTTGTTGTTTTTTTTTAACACATTTACTTCCTTAAAGACAAACTGACATTACAGTCTCATAAAAAAAGTGATGGCTATTGTAATGGTATATGGAATAATATATGAAATATATTAAAACAAAACAAAATCAGCTTCAAAATACAATCTTTTCTCCTTCTTTATATCAGCTCCACTACTTGTCAGCACACCTAATTAAAACACAGACGATTTAGCAAATTAAGATTTAGTTTCCTGTTTTTTATGATCATCAAGGGTTTTGTATACAAGTGTGTCATAATCACAGATTTTTAAGTATGCAAGGAAGAGTTTCAATATTTATTCATCTTCCATAGTCATTTTATATGAATTTCATCTATAGTCTTGCCAGTCCACCTACTGACATTTTTTTGGAGGTGAAAGGAAACCAAAGAACCTCTAGGAAACCCACACATACTCAGGGATAATGTGAATATGCAGTAACTTGAACTCAGGATCAAAGTGAAAATCCTAGACCTAAGGGGTGGCAACTAGATCCACTGCACCAGCAACAATTTTATATAATTTTTATTTACACGCTAGAAATATAACAAAAAAGGGCTGCCATCAATCTATTGACTGTGGGTGATATCTGAAGAAACTACAACTCAAATGCACTCCACGCTTTCGGTCACAGCAAAAGTTGTTTATCACTTGTCAATGTAGGTATGCATGTTTTTTTTTTTTTTTAAACATCTCCCCTGTCAATTCCTAGGCATTCTCTTTTCAGACTAAATCTACTCCATGACTTTATTGCACCAAGCCTTTTTTATATATATATATATATATATATATATATATATATATATATATATATATATATATATATATATATATATATATATATATATCCCTGTCTTTCCCTCTCAACTGTTTCTTTTTCTCATCTGCCATGCAACATTTGTTATTACTCTCTTCATTCCACTTCTCTCTTACTACCATTTTTAAAAAGTTTCACTGTGTTCTTTTAATGTATTTTATATATTGTATATACTATATGGGCAAAAGTATTGCGACACCTGAACTTTCTTGCCATACTGTTACTACAAAGCTGAGGTACACAGTTGTATAGGACGTCTTAGGATGCGGTATGATATAATGTTCTATTTACTTGAACTTAGAAACCCAAACCTGTTCCAGAATGGCTATGCCCCTGTGCACAAAGCAAGCTCCATGAAGATATGCTTTATATGGTTTGAAGAGGAAGATCTTTGGTGACCTGCTGTAGCGCTCTGATCTCAACATTACTGAACACCTTCGGGATGAATTGGAACCTTGAGTGAACCCCAGGCCTCCTCACCTCACCTACATCAGTATCTGACTTTACTAACACTCTTGTGGCTGATGAACACACATGTCCACAAGCACACTCAAACATTTTAAATCTAGTGGAACATCTTCCCAGAAAAGTGGAGGAAATTGGAGCATGAGCAAAAATTAGCACGAAATGTGGAATGCGATGCTCAAAAAGAACATACCATACTTATCGAGAGGCGTCCGCAAACTTTTGGCAATTCAGTGTAGCTATTTAAACCAATTTATTATTTTTTTTTTATATATATTTTTATGTTTTTCATGCATTTTTTATATCATATTTTTGACTAAGTGCACTGGTCTCCTAGTACAAGTGAAGTGGAAATTTAAAACTACTGCATTCAAAGACATTCTATACAATTGTGGGCCTCTAAATTTGTGCAGTTTGGAGAAGAACCACATATGGATTGAAAAATCAGGTGTCCCAATACATTTATCCATATAGTGTACATGCCCATACAAACTTCTTACCTGGAACCACAGTGACACCATAAAGATGACAGAATTCGTGTTTTTTTTTTCTACTGCGACTGTTTTCGGGAAAGAATGTACCCGTGCCATCAGGGGCCTCTTCCTCGCTGATAGCAAACGCAGCATCTGCAGCTTCCTGTCACCTGCAGGAACTTCCATTCTTTCTCTCGTCCATTCCGGTGGAAGGAAGAGTTTTAACTCACCCTTGGTTTTGTACCAGTTATTTTTATTTTCTGCCAAAAAATGTTGCCAGCATTGTCTTTAACTTGTGTTACAATGTGTTTCTACATTAAAACAAAAAAATCCATATTTTCTTTTTTAATGCGTTTTTTTTATATATATAATTTGACAAGAATTACTGGTGGTCTAACCATAGTCTGATGTGATCTGTGTGATATGTCCTGTCTATTTTTTTTATAAAACACCTACTATTGGATGAGACGCAGTGCCTGAGTAATCAATCTCAATTTCAGCTTCACAAGTCATTCTCATAAAAACCTCTCTGTCAATAGCTAAAGATTTCCCTAGTGGCAGTTTCTGAGCCTCCAGCCTGCTAGTTGAACATCCCTGGTTTTAGTAACTGAAACAGGTTGTCATGGTCTGCTTCAATTTAATCATGACTGAGAGAAGTCTTTTGTTCTTTGATCCACACAATTAGCTTCAGGACTTCACGTTCCTGCATTGAGGAGGTGGAAAGAATGTATTGATACCGCCTCCTTTTCTGTTTGTCTCTTCCTTTTCTCCCACATGCATTCACTTTCTTCACTCACGTCCTGGACCACGTTGCCTTTTGCATCGGAAAGTAATTGGAAAGAAAAGAAACATAACCTCATTATCCAGTCATGCAGACTGAGAGAAACACATGGCAAGTACCAGTGACTAAGCATGAAATTGAAGTGATCCAATTTCAATCATGGGACATATCTGAAGGAGGAGAGATTACTATCGTTGATGTTCTATAATACACAGCCAAGGCTGAGCTACAAAATGATGGGCCAATTCATATCCTGGACACAGTGGTGTACAGCAGGACTGGGATCATGTTAGCAGTATAAAGCATGTGCTATACAGTATATCTGATGGCACAGAGAAAAAAAAGAACAGGGGGAAATATCTTTCTTTAAGGAAATATCTCCTGAACAGCTGTAGCCGGCCGGCACACAGCCAAGGAAAATATGCAGACCTGCCACAGTGAATATCAGAGGATTGACATTATAATTACTTATTTTGTAAAGTCAAGATTGATGTGAATGGTAGTAGGGGGTCATTAAAAAAATCATTTAACAAATCAAAGAACATAGAAATGTTTGCAGTAATACATTGTTTTGTACCTTTTTCACATTTAGCAAAAGAAATAAAACATATGAGTGCAATACAACAACATATAAAAACCTAATTGTCTGGTTGGTCTTCTGAGCTTTGAGTTGAGTGCTTTCTCCACCATCTGTTCTGTGTATGGTGCATTTTTGGTGGAAATGTCTATACACACTTTCCAGACATTGCACTGGCAGGCAGTTTAGGCATTTCAAAAGGAAGCAGTGCGTCTGCTAAAGACAAACCCAGACTCACTTATCTCTGCTGTGGCTCTTCCCCTCCCTTCTGAGCACTGGGGATGGATTTTCTGTTTTAAGAGCTGTGGTCACGGTAAGGCGATACTGCTGGGCACGCAGAGCCTAGCCACTGCTGCCGTGTCTAAGAGAACCAGTGGCCCTGCTCACCCTGCTCTGCATCTTAAGTGTGCTGCTGGAAAACTTAACGGAGCCAATTAAACAGTGAGGCGACAGAGAAACCTCAACAAATAGGGCACATTCAGGGCCGATCTTTCGTGTAAAAATGGAGAGTAAAGCAGGGATGTCCTCTCACGACAGTGACAATATTTGTTCTCGTAAATGCCAGCCGCTCCTTTTGTGCCCAATGCGTTGCTAAGATGAGAAGCTGAGACCGTCCGTTCCCAGCTATTGTGAGGTGTCAAGCTTACTGGCCTGTTTGAACCTGTGTTGTTAAGAGCTGGCAGGCCACAGGCTTCATGAGAAGGCAGGGAAACCCTGAGTCGACTGATGTCTCTGTGGTCAGCCTGTCTGCCCAAGAAGTCCCCTTTTTTTAGATTTAGGACGGTACTGACTTAATCTTGGCAAGCAGCAGGAACCCACAACTTTCCAGCCCCAGGCGACAGAGCTGACCGCTACATCATTTGGTCAGTCGCAGCAACAACGACAGCCGCCGTTTCCTTACTGATTGGCCTTCTCGATGCACTGTCTCTGTGGTAATAATTACAGTCCTACTGATCACTCATGGCAAGAAAATGATAAAGTTAAAGTTAAGTTGTTGGTGGTGGTGTTGATGTTGCTTGTGTTTGTTGCTCTGTGGCACACATTGAACCCCGTCAACTTGTCACGCAATGAAGAAAAGCCACTTCCAGACAGAGGGGACAAGACATCCAAACACTTGACCACAGTACACGCCACAATACAGACAGCAAAGAACATAGCAGAAAATAGGCTAGGTTTTGTAAGATTTGATATTATAATACTGAATAGAGTGTGAAGGATATCTTGTCAGGGTTGACCTTCTACTCCAGCAACCAGATTGTTTTATCCACAAATCCTTTTTTATTTTCATCCTTTTACAGTGCTTTTGGCGAGTTCACAAGCAATATCATTCCGAGCCTAAAAGCATAGCAAACACTGCAGAATAGAAAATTCACAAGCTAAAGATCTGATACTGTCATGCTCAGTAACACAATACAGAACAGGATTACTCATTTCACAAATGTGCCCATGAAGATTTCATCAATCTTTCAGTAATATCATTGGTGTTTAGGCCTGAACGCTGGAGTATAGTAACACATGGGAGCCAGAGGCTTTTTCCAGAAACTTTCAGATCCAGAAAAAGATCATTAAGGGCAAGAATCCAGCATGGTCTTTGTCTTGAAAATGTTATAAAGGTTGATGTTTAAGTTTAGGTGACGAGAATAATGTTTAGACCTTTTCATACTTTCTTCTGTAAAATCGAAAGCTTTTTAATTTGAAAGTCATACAAGTTTTTAGATCAATGACCATATTTAAAGAATGTCTTACGTCTTTAAAGAAGAAAAGGTTTGAGAAGAACAACATATAGCTGGAGAAGTCAGGTGTACAAATTCTTTGTTTATCACGTGTATCATAATCACAGATGGCCAGTTATCACCAAAAACAGCTAATGAAAAACCTCTGCCAAAACCCACCATAGTACAGCATGACAGCTACAAATACAGTAGCAGACAAAATTACACAGAAAAATTACCTTATTACCCCAAGTTTTCTTTGAACAATGTTTCTGTTAATGTGACCAGGGTCATCATGACCCCAGATCACACATTTTGATGATCTAAGCAAAACATATTATTTTTTAAACATGGGAAAGAAAAGTTGATCATAGAATCGGGCACATAGAACCTGATGTCATCAAGAGATCATCTTGTACAGTGTGAAATGTAATAATCTTAATATTGTTCCTCATATTTATCCACAGGGAACACATTTAAAGACCACACTGATAATGGATGGCTCATGAGTCAAAGATATATTCCAAGAAACATATGTTTTATGAGGCCCATAGAATAAAGCTGGCAACTTGAAAACTAATAAAACATGCAGATTAAGAGATCAAGGGGTCTGATATACTAGGAACCACTGGTAATAGAATAAAATGCAGTATACACATGCCAGACTTTGCAATCTTTGCAGACAGATAAACAAAATCCTATATATATATATATACAAGTAAATGAGACATGATGAGACCATTCTGGTGAGTCCAATGAAGCACAGGTGTAGGCAATTTAAATGAGTGGTGCAGGGTGAGGATGGAGCAGGAGCTGAGGAAAACAGTAACCAGAAAGGAGGGTTCTATGCATCCTGTGTGCCACTCAGTGCAGTGATGTCCTGTTTTATGCAATAAATTCAGCTTACAGCAATCATAAGTCCTTAAAAAATTTTAAGGGAAAGATCACTGAGTCCTTTTGTCTCAGTCAGCACTATCTAGTGGAGAGAACAACTGCTCTGTGGGACTCAAAAAAGTATGCACTCTAATTAAAAGTCACATCTAGAACTTGTTTGATTTCTTTGGATTGACCCGTTGGAGGAAACCCTGTGTAGAATCATATATTTACGTTCCCTTATCAAAAAAGCTTTCCAAATGTGCAAATCCAAAACACTCTCTGTTTGTGGCAAAACCTAAATGCTGCAGCCTGCTTTGATACAGGGAAGATGCTTTGTAAAGAATAGCTCTATTCTCCGTTCATGTACACAAAGGATGAGTATTTAGAGTTGATCCCAGACTTGTGATGGACTATGCATACCAGAGAAGTAAGAGCCTCCCCATGGCTGTTTATGTAGAGCAATACGTTGCAGAAATAGCTGATGACAGTGTTGTGCCGGAATGCATTTGTTGATTGCGGAATAATCCAGAGCAGATGAAGCGGCAATTTTTAGACCTCTGGAGCATTGATGAAAAGTACAACTATCTGTCCCAGGTCCCTTCTCTCTGCCAAGACAAATCCTCTTCATTTAGCTCAAGACTACACAAAACAATTACAGGAGAATTTATTTCTAATAGCCAAATATCAGTGCTGGTTTAAGCTTGCATAATATTTTAGGTAAACATTTTTTAACCTTTAATTTTTTTTATACAGAATGTATAATGCATAAACAAATAAGCTACAATGAACAGTGAACAACTTGATCAATAATGCACTTTTACTACACTACCTATTTAAATACTGAGCACAGAAAAAAAAACTCTGTAGTGCCCAAAGGCTAAAACACGACAGTTCTAATGATAACCACTCCCATCAGGCCCATATTCTCCTTTAGCAATTCAAGAACCCAGTGAACTACGCCTCTGGCTGAACACTCTGTAAAACACATCTGTAGACATGAATAAATGAATAATAAATCAGTGCCAAAGAAGGTATCGATTTACTGAGAGGAGCATGACATCCAACATTGCTGAGCCAGCAAATGACAAATGAATTAACACTGGAGTCTCCTACTTAATTCTGACGAGGCACTCTGAATCATTCTGATGAATCTACTTCTGGCATATGAAATTGTATAGGCAGAGCTGAAAATTTTAGAAAAAAAAACTATGGCGGGGGCTGTTTAGCTCTTAGTTTTCTGAATCTCTGATATACATAGTATTAATAAAATAAAATAAAAGTTGTATGAGTATAAAGTCTATAAATACACTATGACTATCAGATTTATTATGTGTTTTTATTATTGTTGCTATTGTTATTGTTATTGTTATTGTTAATAATAATAATAATAATAATAATAATAATAATAATAATAATAATAATAATAATAATAACTGCTTTATCCTGGTCAAGGTTAGAGTAGATCCTGAGTCAATCCCAGGATACCAGTCTATCACAGATCACCCAAAACACATTTTCACACTTACGGCTAATTTACCATAAACAACAGACATACAGGCATGCTTTGGTAGAGGTGGGGAAAACAACAAAGAAAACGCTAAAAGGTGATCTGTGTTACACCTCCCTATGATGTCAGATGAAGTTCGAAAAAGTGAATAGATTTTACCCTTTACGACAGGGGAAACCTCACTAATGGCTGCCAAATGGAAATTAAGGAACAAATATGAAAGGAAGAACATACATACCTGTAAACTTATAATAAAGAGTATATTGCTTGCCCATTTTTCATTTCAGAAATGTACATATATTTTGTATTGCTAAAATGCATCTTAGACGTATTTGATGTTAAGATCATCTGTTAAAACAGTCATTGTAAAGAAAATACAATTTAGATTTTTCTGGTTTAAAAACTGGGACAGTAGCCACTTCATATATTGCATTTCTTTGCAAATGTGGGGAAATTAACAAAATGCATTAATAAGAAAAAATTAAAGAACCATTTATTTTTTAATCTAGTTTTTAACTTTTCTTAGTTTTATCTAGTCAGTTTATATTAATGCTATTCATATGAGCTACATTAATTAAAATATCTATTTCTATGTTCAAGACAAAATTAATTTGATCACCATGACTTTGCGATCTAAATCTCAGATTCAGAAATCTTAAATAATTAAACTGTTAACTGAATCTATTCTGTAAATCTGATAACAGCTGTCTTAATTCCTAAAAAAAAATTTTTTTTAAACATAAATATTGTAATTTTCATATAGAATAATAAAGATAATTCTATCACCATTATCTTACATTTATATAGGGTTAAAATGAAAATTAAGTGTAACATAAATTCAGTATCAAATTAAAGTCAATTGTGTTGTACTGTACATAGTAAAATGTGCTTCTCTACAAAGTGAAGGCAGTTACAAGATGATAATAATCTGTTAATGTCCATGTGTATTTTTGTTTCTGGTTTGAGGCAAAAAATATTACTCCATTTCTTTGCTTTCAAAGCCTGCCTGGTACATTCTAATGCCATCTATATTCCGACATGACAAATGCATTGGAATCAGCACTTCTGGCATTGTACGCTCTTAGAAGCAGCGATACAATCTTTTCATCTCCTTCCCATTCGTCCCTTCGTGCCTGAAGATCAAAACACAACAGTTGCTTTTTCTTCTTTTGCAGCCAAAATGTTTTTCATCCATAAAACGTTCCAACCACTAACACCATGATTGGATTTTATCTGTGGGTATACTGCCCTGCTTAAGAGGCCATTCTCAGATACTACCAAAAAAAACATGCTATCAGCGTTTACAAAGTAATGATTGGGTGTGTCCGTCTAGTTAGAAAAAAAAAGTTTTCATTTAGCTTTACTTTTTCTATAGAAATTTTGAATTTTAATAAAGATTTTGTAATACATTCATCGGTAATTAATACGTTTAGCTTTTTAGCTGTACCAATCGTAAATGTAGATATGTAGCTTTATATATATATTTAAAGCTATATATTTATATAACATTTTGGCACTCTTGTGTAAATTACTCATCATTTCATGTTTATGAATGTTTCAGAAATGACATTACAGAAAAGATAAAGGAACTCGGAAACTGTAAGAGTCTCTAGTAACTCTTTAGAGGAAATTCCACAAATGTTCATAAACTGTCATTATGTTCATCTGTCTTTGCCGGGGATTATGACCCAGCATCACAAACAGTCACAATAACAATGCCAAAATGGTTTTTGTATAAAATGAAAGATGAGCAAGAAATGAGGAATGAATAGAAAAACGGGGGTGGGCATAGGGAATCGACTCGAATTACAGGTCGAGAGCAATACTGATGCTGTGCTCAGATCTGAAAAGAGCTAGGGGCCAAACTTCATCTTTAACTTATTACATATCCATGAAGAAAACCACATCTTTCAAAAGCCAATATTGTGCATTCGCTTCTGTCTTTATTTACATTTTAGCTTTGAAACAACAAAAAAAGTCTGTTAAAGCAAATCATATATTCATGTACCACATTGAACAAATTACTATAGAGCTTATTGTAGAGCAAATAAACTATTCAGACCACAGCGCTTACTGCTTCATTTTTAATGAAACATAAAAAACCAACACATGCTCAGTAAGCAGGATAAAGCAATTTAGTTTTTTTTTTTTATCATGAATTACTTGTCCGCTATTTTCCGTGCTCTTCTGATGGTAAACAGTTTAAGCAAGATATTTGATTTCAGCAGTCACAAAAGAATCATGTCCATAAACCCATTTAGTAAATAATGCTGGACTAATGCATGTCCATTTAAACAGGACTTTAGCAGATCAGTGTACCATTATAATGATGTCATGTGCACAGAAAACCATGCTGAGAATATAAACCCCAAGAGCCATTTGTACATTTTTCAATCACTAGTAGTCGTTTTGCAATATTTGGAAAATTCTGTTTTTTTTTTTTTTTTCGTTTTGAGGTTTGATGCAATAATAAATAATTAGGCTGATTTAATCCTAACCTATGAAAGAAGGCTTTGTGGGATACAGTCCACAGCTGCAGCATTATTCCTGCACATCTATTACAGCCACTAATGAAGCATAGAGAAGTGATATATGGTGAGGGAGCTAAGAAAGTCCTGGACAGCACTAAGAGGACTTCGGTCCCTTCCTTCTCTGTAAGTATTACACCATCTTTAAAAAAGGCCTCAGCAGAATAATATTAACATTTAAAAGTGTGAAGTCATTAGGAAATGCATAGTTTTCCTTGCTAATGGCAGCAGGAGTAGCAGGGAGTGGACTTCAGGGGCAGAGCACAACTGTTCAGTCGCTTTCCCTCTCACGCTCGCCGTGCCAACAACAACAGCCACGCTCACCAAGACGTGAAGCACCGAAGGGGCCCCTGTGCTTTTCCTTAGCACTCATTTGAAGCACAGACTTGAGCCATGTCAGAATTTTTAGACTGACATTATGCAAATGGTGACAGTGAGGTCATGCCATGTCAACAAGAACTGCCATCTCGGCCCATAAACATGCTTGTGGGATATGGTCCCTATAGCCTCTATTTCCATAGATACGCTTGTCCACAAAAACGTCCAATTCTAGTTTTTTTGGTTTGAGTTATGACTTAAAATGTACTATAGAAACACAACACAATCAGTGTTCGAAGCCTTAGAAACCAGTCTGATATGATGTAGGTCCACAGCATAATAGTATGTTTGGTTGTTTTACTTATGGGTGTATGTCTGTGTGCATATGTGTGTATGTATATGAATGTGTATGCATGTGTGTGTGTGTGTGTGTGTGTGTGTGTGTGTGTGTGTGTGTGTGTGTGTGTATGTAAAAGAGAGAGAAAGAGTGAGAGAGAGAGAGAGAGAGAGAGAGAGAGAGAGAGAGAGAGAGAGAGAGAGAGAGAGAGAGAGAGAGAGAGAGAAGGCAGCTATTGGACCTTCTCATCCAGCTGAATTACACTAAAACACTCCACTCTACATTATTCATCTAGTCCATTACCCATTACTACACTGTAGTGTCACACACATCCCTCTGACTGATACATGTGGGCTATTATGCAGTTGATCATATCCAAATACATTTTGTCCTCTATCATTTTGAGATTATTATAGACCCCTGCCCTCCCCCCTATTTCCAGTTCAAGTCTTGACACTGATCTTAATTTAATGGTTATTCTGAATTAATTTTTCCCTCCAAGTATCATGAATGATCGAGCAAATAAATTCACGGATTACATTCATAGTCAATATGCTTAGAGACCAATATGATTATGTCAATATGATTATACACACCGGCTGTTTAATTATTATTGATGGATCGTGAGTCTGAATGAGGCAGTCTTAATTGCCGCACAGACTCCAAAGTTTTTTTTTTTGCTGCCCTCCTTTTTTTTTTTTTTTTTTGCAATCTCAGTTTTCATAACAGCTCTAACACAAAAGCATAAACACCTATATGATCTTTTCTTAGATCTGAACTCATTCTAAGCAAATCTTTTTGAAATAAAGTTTTTTTTTTATCCCCCTGTATTTCTGTCTGCTGCTCTGCTTCTCTGCCTCTTTCGCCAGTATGCATATAACACTGTTCTGTGAGCACACATTAATCTGTAATAGAGGCACACTCATGCAGTATTGATGAAAGTGTGGTGTGGTCGCAGGAAGAAGTGGCTGAAGTCTGCATGCTTCTCATTACTCATACAGTGGTGTTATTTCTGTGTTATGAATGTGACTGATTGCTGCTGTGGCTCACACTCTGATCTGCAGTGAGAGGGATGTGGCAGGGAGACAGGACTTTAATGATGAGGTGACTCATTCTTTCCTGCTTTTGTTGGTAATTCATGGAGTGTGTCAGACTGAAAACATGGAGATACACACAAACACACAAACATCATTAGATATAAGTTTGTTTTTCAACCACATTGTTTTCCAATTATATTATGAACAGTTTCATATCTACTGACTAGTTGTCTCCTATCACATATCACACCTCTATCACTACCACATAACCTTTCATCATTTCGAAAAATTGAGCTATTTCTTTCTCTAGTCCACATTTTCTATCCTGTTTTATTGTTGCTGTGTGTGTGTGTGTGTGTGTGTGTGTGTGTGTGTGTGTGTGTGTGTGTGTGTGTGTGTGTGTGTGTGAGAGAGAGAGAGAGAGAGAGAGAGAGAGAGAGAGAGAGAGAGAGAGAGACTTTTAAAAACAGGTGCATGTGATAAATTAGTATAAGAATTAGTATTAATGCCTGATCAAATTTGACAATGCTGAATATAGATAAATAGTACAAAAAAATTAAGTTTATTGTTTTAATTATTTCTTCTTCAAATAATTGTATATACTCTACTGAAATGTTCAGGACATATTTGAAATGTATGTCAAACACAATCACTCTTATCTGAAAACCCCTCTCATGTAGTATTTAATTAAAATGCAATTATTGGTTCCTGTGTTTTTTCCAGATCTTGATGCACTATTGCTCTATTGTTGTTACTATTACTCAAGATTATTATTTACAATGGTAAGTGATATCACCACCCCACAGCATTCAGAGAATGTCCCATTTTCACAGATACTGTTCTGTAACAGGAAACTGAATCAGCTCATCACCCAGGGTGCATATAGTTCTGAATTCAGATTAGTAGCAATGCCTCAGAATCTGGTGGCCTGCTTGTGATCATTTGTAATATTCTGTTTATCAATGCATTTCTTGTCACATGTGGAGGGATTGATCTTCCCTCCACATGCTCAGCGTATTATTTGTTAAGCACCACCTAAAAACCACCAGTGTTTAGGGGGACTCAGCCCTAAACACTGCTTCTATTCTTCCAGTGCCCCATGTCACAAAGCTCTGCTCCCCTTTGGCAGCTGTAGGAATAAAAGCGCATACTTTAATATGGTCCAGCAAATACAGTTGCCTCTAATGCATATCTGGTGTCCTGTGTGAGAGCAGTTCCATTACGTTTCATTGTTAATTGATAACCTATACTGAAAAAACAACCTTTGTAAATTGAAAGATATAAGGGTTTTACAAACATTTTCTTCAAATCCTAAACACAAACACAAAATGTTTTTCAATCTGCAAAGTACCATACTTCCGTCATTAGCAAGTACAACACACCTTCAAATTAAACCTGTCTTGAGACAGTACATCCCTTACAAGCTGGATTTCAAAGAACCACACATGTTCCAGTCATTTGTATTACAAACACCATAAATTATGATACAGTACAGTGACATTTGTTATGGTTGTGGGGGCTGTCCAAATTTAACACTGTCCCCATTTTTTGCTTGGTTTATTAATGACAGCTTTGTGAACTTCGAGGTTTTACTATGTGCATTCATGTCTGGTTATAGCCCCAGCAAAAACCATTCCTGACAACCCAGATTCTGTGGTCTAGTAATTTTTAAGTAATTAGAATAATATATTGTGCTAATTTCCAATTTAAATGGATTTCTGTCCATGTCAGAAGCTCATGATTTGACCTTCTGCACCTTCCCATTCACATAATTCTTTACTAGAGAGGACGTTTCTGCACCCAACAACTCCACATATCCTTCCCTACCCTACTCCTACCCAGAGCATTTAGTGGGGAGCTTGGCTACCATCCCACATTCTCATACCTTTAACCACCTTATTTATATTTCCACAATCATTCTTCATGTCACTGAGTTGAGTGTGTGGTGTGCACTCACAAGTCATACACTACAGTAATACAAGTTGTTTAAATGTTGGTAATTATAGTTCTGCAGATTATTGTGCTTTAACATAATTAACATTATTAGCTGCCTTTCTAAAGGTGCCTGAAAAGACCAGCTCTTCCACCTTTTCTCTTATCTAGTTGGGGTAAAAACTGTATACTTATTACTGCTAAACATTTAGATTTTCTGAGGCACTTATATTTTATGTGCCATTGTTGCTTATAAGGACATGCAAGATGGTTAGCATTGTCACTGCACATCTCCAGAGTTATATGTTTTATCTTGTGCTCAGGTTACTCTCTGTTTTAAGAGTATGATCTCTCTATGTGTCCACTGGTTTCCTCTGGGTTTTCCAGTTACTTGCCACCTCTAGAAAAAAAAAAGGAGTTATGGACGGGCATATATGGTTATGGACGGGCAAGTAAATGTGTCAAATAGTCAAGTCAAGCAGGCTTTTAATATCATTTCAACCATATACAGTGCAGTACACAGTGAAATAAAACAACGTTTCCCCAAGAACAGGGTGCTACAGCAAACAACATAAATTAACAAAAGGAACACAGAAGTACACATAACTCTAAATTAACAACACAAAGTGCACATGTGTAACATTTAGTGCAGAAAAAGAGGAGCAGAGAGGGAAAAAAAACAGACAAGAGACAACATGAGACAAGGGAAAAAGTGACACAGTAGCATCGACTAGTACAGTTGTCAGGGCAGACAAACTTAGCCAAAAACCAATGTAACAAAAGACAAGGTTTTAATGAAAGAACCCAGAATACACGTACACTCATGCACTGATCCCAGCCGTACCGTGAAAGTCCATATAATCCATACAAACATTTAGAAAGGTGAAGTCCACAGAGTCTAAGTAATCCTCGAAAGGTAAAGTCCATACTTTGGCATGGAATTCCTCAAAGAGTGCTGGGTCCAGGACTTCCTGCCTGGCCATCCAAGATTGCTCCTTAGGTCCATATCCCTCCCAGTCGACTAGGTACTCCAGTACTCGACCTCTCCGGCGTGAGTCCGGCGGAGGAGGAGCCCTTGTCTCTTCCAGGTGACGAGAGGTAGGAGGTAGGAATGGTTTAAGGAGCGAAACATGAAAGGTTGGGTGTATCTGGTATCGAGGAGGGAGTTCGAGGCGATAGGTCACTTTGTTGATTCGCCTCATGACTTTGAAGGGCCCAATGAACCGTGGATTTAGCTTCTTGCAGGGGAGACGTAGCAATCTCCTCCGGGAGTCCGAAGTTCCCAAACACATGATGGAATAGAGCTTTGGCTGTCTCTAGGGCAGTCGGTAGGCCAGGGAGAGGGATAAAGCGGCAGGCCTTGGAGAATCAGTCAACCACTAACAGGACACAGGTGTAACCTTCCAACCGTGGCAAATCTGTCACGAATTCAATCCCAATGTGGGACCAGGCTCGCTCTGGAATTGGTAAAGAGACTAGCTTGCCCATGTGCAGGGGACGTGGGGTCTTGGACATCGCATAGACAGTACAATCCTGGACGTAACCAACAATCTCCCTGCTCATACCTGGCCACCAGTACCGAGCTTGAATGAGGAGGAGAGCCCTTCTTTGACCTGGATGGCCTGAGACACCTCGTTAATGAAGGTCTGGAACAGGGCCGGAGAGATGGAAAGGCCGTATGGCATGACCCGGTCCTCATAGTGACCAGTGGTGAAAATTCGCGCCTCTCTGGGATCTTTTAAAGCAGGAGTGGGAGTGGTGAGATTTGGGCATTTAGGTTGCGGAAGTCTATCCATGGTCGGAGTCCCCCATCTGTCCTCTCCACAAAGAAGAAACTGGAGACTGGGCAATGAAACCCTGCTGGAAGGCCTGTGGTATGTATCCCTCCATGGTCGTGCATTCAGGAGCTGACAGGGGATAAATCCGACCCTTGGGTAGTTTGGCTCCAGTCACCAAATCTATTGCGCAATCCCAAGGTGAGTGAGGTGGTAGGCATGTCTCGGCCTGCTCGCTGAACACATCAGCAAAGGTTTAGTACTCAACCGGTATTTCCACATGGGATGGTTTAGGGGAACCTTCCATGAGTGTCGCTGCCAGGATAATTTTCCCCGGGAGATGAGATGGGAGGTGGTGCAAACAGTGTTCCTGGCACCAGGGGCTCCACTCGAGGATATCACAAGGGTCCCAGGAGCATCTTGTAGAGTGCTTGGCAAGCTATGGTCGACCCAGAATAACGCTCACTGTCAAATTCTCTAAGACCAGGAACTTGATCTTCCCTTCGTGGAACAACCCGACTTGAAGGGTGATTGTCTGTGCACAGTATTTAACCCAGCACCGCCCTAGAGGCCTTCCTTAGATGGTCTGGACAGCCAGTTCTTGGGGCCCCTTCTCCAGGCATAGTTGGAGTCGCTGCGAGAGTCGCTGCGAGTGTGCAGAGTGTTAAGGGAAGGTGTGGCAGGTGGTTCCCTGACAACAGTACCAAGAAGGATTGTACATAGACAGTATCAAGGTTTTGTGCAAAAAGGTTGTGTGCAAAAAGGTTGTGCAAAAATACAGCAAAGAAGGTTGTGCAAAAATAATTGTTGAATAACAAAGTAAATACTGTACATGTAAACATTTAACTGGATGTAAACTTTTAGTTTAACAGAAGTGTGCAAACAGCAGTTTGTGCAAAATTATTATTATTTTTTTTCCCCTGTTAATTTTGTGTGGCTTGTGGGGAAAAAACTGTTACACAGTCTGGATGTGAGGGCCTAAATGCTTCTTTACCTCAGGAGGAAATGGTGTCCTGAAAAGAATTGGTATTCTGTCTATGGAGTATACTTGATTCTGCTACCACACCAACCTTGATAACCAATTACAAAAAACTACTAATGAGGACCTATTACAGTGTTTTTGCAGTGGCTCTAATTGCAAATCCTAATTACATTAGCAAGAAATAAAATATTAACAGAGTGATTACAGTAAGATTCACTGAATATAAATCCTGCTGTTTTAGCACTGGAAAATACCCAGGGTTAAGTACGTTTTTGCTAATTGTCTTGAAAGCTGATGAGTGCAATACTCAGTCATCATTTCATGACTCGATTACCCTAAACCGCATTGTAATATTGTAACACATCAAAAATTCAAGTTACCATAGTCATTTCAGTTTTTCTAAAACTCTAAAAGGGTCATGTAAGAAAAAAATAAAACCGCAATCTAAATGATTGCAAATCTACATATTTTACATTGGTGATTCATACAGAACGGAACATATTAACAATATGCATTATGGTTCTCTATTAAAGCTATCTGAGTTCTGCTCAAAATAATGTCTTCATATTATATGAAGAAGTTTTGACATTCTGATATACAGTCAATCCCTGATCATTCGCGGTTAATAACGGTGATAACTCGCAGCTCGGAAAATTCGCAGGTTCTCATTTGGAACTAACTAAATAACACCAAGTTGCAGATTATCTTAAAATTCGCGAGAATCCGCAGCGGGACCGAATGTATAGAAACGTTAGAAAAAACATTTTAAACTGTTTTCACTAACAAATCTCATACTTATTTTTTCAAACATTTCAATTTCAATTATTGTATTAAAGTGACAATGTTTAGTTAAACGGAAAGCGGGAGAAAATGAATGAATGAATGAATGAATGAATGAATGAATGAATGAATGTTGTTTATGTTTAGATAAATTCACTAAGGTACCATAGGGGCTGCAGGGGTGCATCCAAAATCTACATATTTTCAGAACTCATGGGGGGTCTTAGAACGTAATCTCGGTATTGAAATATTACAAATTAAATATTTCTGCAGAGCTGCTTTGTGACAATGTCTATTGAATTAAGTTGAAAACTGAACCTACACTGGACACTTTACAAGCAAGTTGGAAAAATTGAGGAAGTAAAATCCCACTAAGACTCCAGCTCTCTCAATATCAATAGACTAATGGAGTCAATATTCTATTATGATGGCTAAGTGACAATCTGACGTTCATCAGTCACTTATTTGAATAGCACAAAAAGGCACTAAGTTCCCGGGCTCTCTCTCTCTTACCCTCGTTTGTAATCCTCATGTCAACTAATTAAAACAAATTACGTTCATTTGATCACTTGCCTCAATCCTCTGACACAAGGAACAAAGCTCCCCTGCCTTAAATGTGTTCCATTTGCTCATCACTTAATAGCTTTTCCTGCAAGCATGCTAAAAGCTTGATCTTTTGCACATAATGAGCTTCCTAACCTTTTCTCCTTTTTCTGGCTCTAAGGTCACGGTACATTAAATTAGTGCAGTTTGAGTATGATGGCGCTATCTGTTGCTGCGAGATTGACTGCCAAACTGTTTATAGACCTGCATTCAGTATTATTAAAACACACACTGATATAGCGTTGCTGACTTGTGACTAAACACACATTTAATAGCAATCACACATTTTATTTTTTAACTCCTCACATAGTACAAGATCTATGTAGTTCTGATGTATGCAGTGTGTATTCAGACTTTCTCAATCTGAAAGTTTCAAGGTGTACTTCATTAATTACAATTTTTCCATGTGGTCTATGAATCTGCTCCCTAATCCAAAATTAATTAATCTGATGTTCTTGACAAGAGGTCTTAATTCATTTCAAAGTTACTCATACTTGCTTATACTTTGCTAGAACAGGGAGAGGGGAAAATGCCTGGTGGAGAGTTATCCTGTAAATCTGATCCTACTGCACATGTTGCACACAATGAAATACAGCCTCCATCTTCACAGATAATCACATATGAGCCATCATGCAGTAACCTCCATCTATGAAGCGAGAGCATCAGAGATGAGAGATTTCTCCTGGAGCTATGCATTCTCTTTCATCAAATGAAATATGAAATTGTTGAATGTCTAGGAAATAGAGCATAAAAAGTTTCATTCTGTGGTTCCTAGCTTTTATTTTTCTTCTCCCTCCCTACTCTCTCTTTACTGATTGCACAGTTAACGTGCTGTCCACACCAAATCCATTGTTGAAGAAAATCAGCTTTGATCTCCTTGGACATCTAAAACCTTCATCACATCCTCCTGTATCATCCACTCCTGTAGATTCAGTTCCTCTGCGACCTTCCTATATCAGATTAGAACACACTCTCTGGGTCTCTCAGCAAGCCAGGAACCAGTTCCTAGGGTACACATCCAATCAGAGCTATGCAGCTGGTTATGTCTGAGTGTTGGCACACAGGACTTTTAAGCATGGCTTTTCATTAATATTTCAACAGCGAAGATTTGTGTAGCCTTTGAGATCAGGAGGATATTCTATTGTGTAACATGTTTAAAAAGCAGCACATAAAAATTCTACATTTTATTAACCTAGTATTGGATCCCTTATACATATTTCATAGTAGTATAGAGAATATTTACCAAGTATAGTATTTCTGTACAAACTAATACTGCATTTACATAAATACAATGTGCTGTAGTTTGTTAGAGAAGATGCAACAATCTGATCAAAACAACAAAAGGAAACATAAAGATTGTAATATCACATGAGAAAAACTGAAACACCTCTGATAAGATAAGATCAGCCAACATCCTGTAACGTTAGCAAACCAGCAACGTAGCAGAATCTTAAGTACACCGAATTACACTGGCATGTCATTTGTGGAAACATCTAACCTGAGATGTGTATCACACATAGTTTCCGAGACACTTTTTTTTAGACCAATACATGTGGTGCTGTGTAAAAAACAGTTGTGTATCAAATACAACCTCAATGATCTCACTTAAAATATTACAAATGAAAAAAAAAATGTTTGTAGTGTTAAACTAGCCCACAGAGTTTTTTTAGTTTGTAAAGCTTTAAATAAATTTGCTGGATATTTTTTTCTTAACAGAAATAGCAGCGGGTTTATGTATAAACAGTAACAAGTTGCATAGTTTACTATACAAAAAGCATACATTTATTTTTTAAAGGGATAAATCCTTACAAAGGAATTAATACTTACAATAAACTTCCTACAATATACAATTCAGGTCTTAAGAACCACTAATTCTCTTCTTGATTTTTAAGGAGTTTATTCGGTCTCAGTGTAATTTAACTGTGGATATGTCATTAGGTTTATATTTATGTAAGTGAGAATTCTCCAACAACTAACAGTTGTAAAGTTCTATTTATGATAACATTAATGCATTAAAATATTGATACATATCATGCATTTGATAAATTTCTGAGTTTGAAATAAGGTTTATGACTAAGGAAGCGCATGTTATGCTAATCACAGATAATGAATAAGCTTAACAGGTGCTTTAAAATCACAAAAGCTCAATATCTATTCCAAGATTAATCTTTATGTTCTATGTAGAGATTATCAACACTGAAGTTAATAATGGTTTTGGAAATGAAACTACTTAATAAATGTCAACCAGTGAAAATTGTTTTGTTAACTGATCCTCCATCCTTTCAAGAATCATTTTTTGATACATTACCACAAATCGTTCAAGCTGCCAGAATATCGTTTGGTCTTCAGTCCACACTGTATCGGATAACAGACAGATTGCACGTAGTGTTGTGATGACTTTCCACATTAAATTAAACTTATACGCAACTGAAATTATGAGGCAAATGATTGATGACCCTGGCTAGCATACAGTGAGAACATATTCAGCAAGTTGTATGAAATCCTATATCAGTTATTTTGCTCTCTTTTGCATTGCCATCAAGACAATCTTGCTCAATCATCTGTGTAAAGGGTAAAATCCTACAACAATAGTCAACAATAGTTTTAGCCATGTTTATTCTGTAGCCATTCTACAATAAAATGTAAAAAAATAAAATGGTGGATGTGCACATTTGCTGTCTGACCATGACCCTTAAATAACTTTTGTTTTGTGGCTGAAGTTGATGTGAATAACAAGAGAAAATGAGAAAAAGCTGCACTTTCAGTGGATGATAATGCTGTTTTAGAATGGGTGACTCATAAGATGTTTAAAACATGGATGCTTGAAAAATACATGTGCAGGCAGCAGAAGTCTCTGACTAAAGCATCTGGGATAAATATAATAAGAAATCTTGGAGAAAAAAAGAAGCTGCCACCTTTCAACAACCATCTCAGAGGCATTTTTCTCGTTTTCACATGGTAATTATCTATGTATCCTATGGGCTAAGCTGTTAACATACTATTAACATGTTGCTACTACAAAGGCATCATGGCTTGTGTTTGAAAGTTTAAGTCCCATATGAGCTCCTCAGATGATTTTTTTTCTCTTCTCTCAGTGGAGGAAAAATATAAAGCCAGCCATCCGGTGACAAGACATAAATCAGAGAAATGTATAACTACATATTCGTGGCGCTTTAATCAAAATATTGAAGTGTTGCTGGCCCATCAGAATCCTGAAACATTTGCGACCACGTAGCCTGTCACTATGCCGACTATAACAATCCTCCTGCTTGTAATAGTGTTTTTGAAGAGGAGCGTGTGAGGTCTACAGAGTTGACTGTGGAGAGTAATCAAGGACTTGGGATTTTAAAGTTTAATCAAACAGTGAGCCAAAATTCACAAAAATGTACATTAAAGAAGTCAGCAGTTCATTTTCTGGAATAAATTATTATTTTGTCTCCAATTTACAAATATGAGGATGAATGGGACCAGCAAAAACAATTACAATGTTTAGTGAGCAATTTATGGACACTTACAATTGAGAATTTGGCACTAACACTCAATTTAATGTGCTTTTTTTTTTTTTACTTTAGATCTTTAAAACTAACGATAAGGCCCACATGCACGTAATATCTTTCAAAGTTTCAGAAAATGGGTTTAAATACATAAACATTTTCATGACAAGTAAGTGAATGAATTCGCAGGCAAATGCCACAAATATTTTCATTTACCATTCACCTTATTTGTGATTATGCTTATTATAAAGCGCAAACAATCACAAGTTTTTCATGTTGTTAAATATAGAAATGCAGGCAATTACGCAATTAGACAATTCCATGAATGCTTATGTCTTTCTCTCTTGTCAAAGCCCAGCATGCCTATTAAAGAATTATAGGAGAATTTTTTTTTTTTCAACAAAGTTATTTCAACCTGCATTCAGGTCTGTTCATTCAACTATGCGCTCTATGTTTTATATATTTTTTCACCTAATTTTTTATACATTTGTAGTATATAAGGCCAGACCCATGATATATGGTATTTAACATGTCATGTTATGTGTTATATAGTCCAGTTTTAAAATACTCTAGGGGCCAACAAAATCTTGTTTTTATATGAAGTGATTGGAATTTACTCCCTTTTTTCTGCAAACAAAACCCAATCAGACATGCAGACAGTGTTTTTATGATGTACAGAACCATTTGATTAGAACATCAGAAATAACTGTTTCCCATGCCAGTATGTAGTAGCCTGTAGCTTAAGTAAAAGCTCTTTTGTGGTTTGAGAACTTGTTGTGGTGAAGGGGCATGTTTACTTTAAGAAGTGTGTCAAGAATGGTTTAATGCAAATATAAATATGAAAGCTCTACTTATGCTTACTCCATTCCCTGTCAAACCTGTATTACACGGTCAGCATTGGCACACTAGAACATCAAATTATTTTATAAGGCAATAGTGAACCAGTGTATCATGTGACTTGTGAAAAAAAGGTGCAGTGGCTAATAGGAAATGTAGTTCAGACCCTTGATCTTAACATGTTGACCTTTAGATTTTCACAGAGAAAATCAGAGAGTAAATGTGAATTTTGTAAATTAGTTTTTAGTCTTAATCTAAAATAAACCAATGTGAATGTAATTCATAACCCGACTTCATTTGGATTTTTTAAAACTCTGCATTGTATTGAGAAATATGTGAAATTAGTGTTATGTTTCCAGCTCTTTAAAGCTGCAGTGGCAGTCATCAATAGCATCTGATAAATCTGTAAGAGTTTTCAAGCCAATTGTCAGTGTTTTCGTGTTTAAAGCTTGTGCATAACCTTCTATCGCTGTCTATTTTCTCAGCACATAGTCAATGGGTTAATGTTTCATGTTTAATGTTTATGTCAGCAGAGTTATGGATTTTTACACTACTATAACAAGGTATTAAAGTCAATCACCTGCATACACTGATATGAATCTAGCAAAAAATGATCATCAAACCTCTACATTGATGGTCTTCTTAAGGTTACTTGAAAGAGACAGTAGAGGAAATCATCTATCCACTGAGGTTCAGATCATTTTTAAATTTACCAATTATATATAAACCGATGGGAAAAATAAACAAAGTTTTTAAAGAATTCTAAAAGACAAGAACAGAACAATGGAATTGACTTAATAATTTGTAAAGGATATGCACTAGTACAACGGAAGTTAGAGGGAGCAGCTTTGCAATTTGTGATAAAACTGGTTCTATGTGTTAAAGTGTATGAAATTCTGAAGCTGTTCTCTGAAGCTGCTACTGATTTGTGATGCACACTTAAAAGCATGATGCTAAGCATTTCTTTGACTCAAGAATAAGTTACTGAATTTAAATTAAGGCCATGCATCGCTCACTGTCAGTTGAGTTCTTTTCATGGGTCCTGGTCTGCATACCATTTTTTTCTCTTACAAGGAAGCCTAAGGTCCCTGGCCACAATATTTTTTGTCTGTGCAAACATCATTTGTTGGTATAATGCCAGTGCATTGATATTTTATTTGGGAGTATACTGAATACACCAGTTTGGTCTCGTTTGGCCTGCCAATGCCTCTTCATAACACCAGCACATGGCCAAAATGATACTTTCCTGACTTCAATTTTAGAATTGAAGATTAATAAATATACTAGCAGTTCAAAGATGAAGCACTGGGAGAAATATGAAAAACTGGCCTGTAGAGTGTTCACACACAAGAGAAGAAAAACAATGGCATCCAAATTTACAAGCAAATTATTTCAACTAGCCCTTGAACAAAAATACTGTTCAGTGATTACATCAAGTATATGCTGTTGTTTAAACATATGCTATGCTCCTGGATAAATGAAAAATAAATGAAATTTAGTTTTTAATTTAAACTGCAGTAGAGTCTGTAGACAAAGAAGTGTGTCACACATCCAGTGATGACATTACTCAGCCTTAACTCACATGGGACACAGTATAATGGTGCCAAAGTCAAAATTGGGCCAGCTGTTACTACACAGTTAAGTTAAAAACCTGACATGAGACACTGAGACAGTGAACAAACAGCAACTCATTCTGTTTATTCTGCTTTCCAAAGTTGATGAGTGTCATGCCTAAAAAAACACATTGGTCACCAGCAACAGGCTGCACATCGTAATTATTCATCATTTTAGATTAAAGTTCAGAATGAGTAGTTTGGAGAAACTTGTTTGGAGAAACAATTTAATATTACATAACATTACTTATTACTACACTACACAACTTATTTAATTTACTTATCTACTTACATAAACTAAACTTTACATTTTGTAAGAAAAAAAATCAGCCATTTACATATTGTATTTAATCATATGTTGTATAATAAAAAAAAAAAAAAAAAAAAAAAAAATCCAGAAATCACAATATATGATTTTTAAACTATTTATTTGTATGATAAAGCTGCAAATAAGTATTTGGGTGTTCAAATACTTATTTTTCTCACTGTATGTGATCAATCTAATATTTTCAAACTAGGATCATCGTGTATGTGTAAGAAATACTTGATATTAATAATCAAGGAAATGACAGAATGTAATGAAAAGTCAAGATGCATTTTCTACTTAGACAGTCATCTTTTATTTTGGATACCTGGCTGGCGAGATAATTACAATTTAACTTGATCCTCATAAATGCAAGATACTTGATAATTAAAATATCTGCAATTAAACTCTACATACAGTGAGGAAAATAAGTATTTGAACACCCTGCTATTTTGCAAGTTCTCCCACTTAGAAATCATGGAGGGGTCTGAAATTGTCATCGTAGGTGCATGTCCACTATGAGAGACATAATCTAAAAAAAAAAATCCAGAAATCACAATGTATGATTTTTTAACTATTTATTTGTATGATACAGCTGCAAATAAGTATTTGAACACCTGAGAAAGTCAATGTTAATATTTGGTACAGTAGCCTTTGTTTGCAATTACAGAGGTCAAACGTTTCCTGTAGTTTTTTACCAGGTTTGCACACACTGCAGGAGGAATTTTGGCCCACTCCTCCACACAGATCTTCTCTAGATCAGTCAGGTTTCTGGCCTGTCGCTGAGAAACACGGAGTTTGAGCTCCCTCCAAAGATTCTCTATTGGGTTTAGGTCTGGAGACTGGCTAGACCACGCCAGAACCTTGATATGCTTCTTACAGAGCCACTCCTTGGTTATCCTGGCTGTGTGCTTCGGGTCATTGTCATGTTGGAAGACCCAGCCTCGACCCATCTTCAATGCTCTAACTGAGGGAAGGAGGTTGTTCCCCAAAATCTCGCAATGGCCCCGGTCATCCTCTCCTTAATACAGTGCAGTCACCCTGTCCCATGTGCAAAAAAACACCCCCAAAGCATGATGCTACCACCCCCATGCTTCACAGTAGGGATGGTGTTCTTGGGATGGTACTCATCATTCTTCTTCCTCCAAACACGTTTAGTGGAATTATGACCCAAAAGTTCTATTTTGGTCTCATCTGACCACATGACTTTCTCCCATGACTCCTCTGGATCATCCAAATGGTTATTGGCAAACTTAAGACGTGCCTGGACATGTGCTGGTTTAAGCAGGGGAACCTTCCGTGCCATGCATGATTTCAAACCATGACGTCTTAGTGTATTACCAACAGTAACCTTGGAAACGGTGGTCCCAGCTCTTTTAAGGTCATTGACCAGCTCCTCCCGTGTAGTTCTGGGCTGATTTCTCACCCTTCTTAGGATCATTGAGACCCCACGAGGTGAGATCTTGCATGGAGCTTTTAGCTTCTTCCATTTTCTAATGATTGCTCCAACAGTGGACCTTTTTTCACCAAGCTGCTTGGCAATTTCCCCGTAGCCCTTTCCAGCCTTGTGGAGGTGTACAATTTTGTCTCTAGTGTCTTTGGACAGCTCTTTGGTCTTGGCCATGTTAGTAGTTGGATTCTTACTGATTGTATGGGGTGGACAGGTGTCTTTATGCAGCTTTTGACCTCAAACAGGTGAATCTAATTTAGGATAATACATGTAGTGGAGGTGGACATTTTAAAGGCAGACTAACAGGTCTTTGAGGGTCAGAATTCTAGCTGATAAACAGGTGTTCAAATACTTATTTGCAGCTGTATCATACAAATAAATAGTTTAAGAATCATATATTGTGATTTCTGGATTTTTTTTTTTTAGATTATGTCTCTCACAGTGGACATGCACCTACGATGACAATTTCAGACCCCTCCATGATTTCTAAGTGGGAGAACTTGCAAAATAGCAGGGTGTTCAAATACTTATTTTCCTCACTGTATAACATCCACAAAGCTATTTAAGTAGATGACTCTAAAGAAAAGAAATATTTAAATGAAATGCATCTGAGTTTTTTTTAGCCCTGTAGCAATCAAGATCCTGGATTTTGAAGACACATTATCCAGTGAGAACATTCGCGTCACTCAGGAGAAAAAAGAGGAGGATAAGGAAAGCGCGAGAACAAGCAAGAGAAGGAGAAAACATGGTCTAGATGTTCTTTGAGGTTTCTTGGAAACGTGATAGGGCTGGCAAATATGCTCCCTGGAAGCAAACCCCCAAGCCCACCACCACCCCCTCACATATGCACCCCTTGGAACTGGGCTGAACAAAGCGGAAGCCTCACACAGAGGAAGATGGACTATGTCTGCTGCATGTAGAGTGCAGTAACTTTTCTCCATTTCAGCAATGGGTGGGAAGAAAGTGTTTTCCTTTAGTTAATCTTGTACTGTGAGACAGAAGCTTCCCTTTTAGCTAAACGTAAATACACCTAAGACTGAATCGGATTCCTGATTATGATATCTGCTTTCTGCATTGCAGTCAAATCGCTGTAATAGCATAACAAATGCAATGGTCAGGACCAAATTTTTTTTTTTTTTACAATTGATGAACTAAGCTGCTTTGCAAGTAATCATTAAAATCCCAAGACAAGTTCTTTACTAAATTTAAACCATTGTTGTGTCTCTGTTATCGGGAAATAAGCTGTCTTTTACCTTTGTCGTTTGTTCTAGTGTATGCTGATTGGCTGTCTACTCTGGTTGAATGTTGTCATTTAAAAAGACAAAAGGTCCATCCAGAGCATACACATAAATGTGTTCTTCAGCTTGTTCTCTTAGAAAACCTATAAGGGTTCTGTGTAGAATGGTAAAATCAACTGGGGTTTCCATTCACATTTTCTTAGTGGAAACCCTTAAGAAAGCTACACTAGCTGCACTGAATCACACTTTTTCTTAGAGTGCAGCTTTATAGACTTCCCCTTTCTCCAACAGTTTCACTCTGTCACTCTGTCCTAATCCAAAAATGTTTATCCTAAATATTGTCTCTTCTATTATCTATCCATTTGTACATGTTTAGCATGGATTCATTTTTTTCTCCTGAAGGTTCTAGATTATATTGGAAGGTAGCTTGCTATGACCCAGCAAACCTCTTTTCGAAATATCTGCCAAATCTTGGCTCGATTTTCTCCACAACTCCTCAGTCCTGATCCTGTTATACCACATGATGCACAGCTAATACTGGAGCATATAGAAAAATCTCAGTGGGTGACTTTATAGTGCATAATGTCTCTGAATCATGAATCTTTTTACAGTGATGTTACAGAATTTGTCCTTCACTGATATTGCTTGTGAAAGAATAAATGCAAGTACAATGCAGTGACTTTTTTCTATCCTGGGTTTGAATGTGCTGTTCTGTTTTTTACTCTCTGCTGACAGTACAGCCTAGGTACATGCTTTGAATAAAAAAGTTTGTCATGGATTCATAGCTTGTTATAGCGGTGTGTAGAGATTCATATAAAGATTTTATGCTGCCAATAAAGAACCATGCATTTCACACACACACACACACACACACACACACACACACACACACACACACACACACACACACACACACACACACACACAAACAAATAAAAGTTTAAGAGGGACACCACATTCAAAATACTCAGCATGAAAACATTAAACTATAAACGCAATGGAATTTTTATGGAATCAACAGTATCAAAGTTTATTGTGATGCATAGGGGCGAGTGGTAGTTCAGCTGTTAAGGTGCTGGGTTACTGATCAGACGATTGAAGGTTCAAGCCACAGTATTGCCAAGCTGCCACTCATGGGACCTTAACCCTCTGTGCTCCATGGGCACTGTTTTGTGGCTAACCCCAGTTTCTGAAAAAGTAAAGAAATGAATTTAGCTGTGTTGTAATTTATATGTGACAAATAAAGTCTATTCTTCTTCTTCTATTTACATACAGTACCAGTCAAAGATTTGGACACACCGTCTTTTTCTTTATTTGTATTTTTTTAAACACTGTACTTCGATACTGGGGGCATTCCAATTAGAAAAGAACACATATGGAATCATATAATAACAATAATAATAAAAAGATGAAGCCAGCTGATCCCTAGAAATTCCACCATGTATTAAAGACACATATAATTTGAATACATTAAATATTAATCACTTAATTGTTACACTTATAATTAAATTATATTTTGGAATACAGCATAAAAACATCAGCGAACAGTAATTGATGTTCTCTGATATATATATATATATAAATTCAGCGTACGTTTCTATTTTACTATTTTTTTTATATATAATAAAATTTATATAAAAGAGGCGAATTTAAAATCTTCCATGCAACACATTTATTCACAATGTCCTTTTTTTTTTACTTAGATATATAATATATATATATATATATATTGATGCGGCAAGTCTTGAATCAAGCACCAAAATCCGCCATAATGCACACATCCGTCTGTGTGAAAACATAGGAAAAGTTCTGTTTGGTGTCCTGATGATTTATAACATTCAAAACACCATTTAACACAATGCAATTTTTTTAGGACTGAGGCTAATTTGGACCAACTTTACCATGCAACGATGACCCAAATGTGCTCTTCTGCTGCTGTAGCCCATCCGCCGAAAGGTTCGACATGTTGTGCGTTCAGAGATGCTCTTCTGCATACCTCGGTTGTAACGAGTGGTTATTTGAGTTACTGTTGCCTTTCAATCAGCTTGAACCAGTCTGGCCATTCTCCTCTGACCTCTGGCATCAACAAGGCATTTGCGATCACAGAACTGCCGCTCAATGGATATTTTTTCTTTTTCAGACCATTCTCTGTAAACCCTAGAGATGGTTGTGCGTGAAAATCCCAGTAGATCAGTAGTTTCTGAAATACTCAGACCCGCCCGTCTGGCACCAACAACCATGCCACGTTCAAAGTCACTTAAATCACCTTTCTTCCCCATTCTGACGCATGGTTTGAACTGCAGCAGATTGTCTTGACCATATCTACATGCCTAAATGCATTGAGTTGCTGCCATGTGATTGGCTGATTAGAAATTTGTGTTAACGAGCAGTTGGACAGTTGTACCTGATAAAGTGGCCAGTGAGTGTATATAATATTACTGCTTAATACTCCTGGACATGGAATTCATCACAGCTGCACAGGTTGTTGCTGAGATTCTCTTTCATTCTTCCATAATGACATCACAGAGCTGCTGGATGTTTGACACATGACGCTTCTCCACTTTTCTCTTGAGGATGCTCCACAGGTGCTTAATAGGGTTCAGGTCTGGGGACATACTTGGCCACTCCATCACCTTCACCTTTAGCTTACTCAGCAAGGCAGTTGTTATCTTGGTGGTGGGGTTATCATATTGGAAAAGGGAGGGCATCGTGTTCTTCTTCAGAATGTATCGGTACATGGTGGAATCCATGTTTCCCTCAATAAACTGCAACTCCCCAATACCAGCAGCACTCATGCAGCCCCAGACTATTTTACCACCACCATGCTTGACTGTTACTCCTCACCAGGGCATCTTCACACATGCTGGACACCATCTTAGCCAAATAATTTTATGTAAGTCTCATCAGACCACAGTGAATACAAGCAGTACCACCGGCTTACAGTGGTGGAATTAAGATGTGGATTAAGTCAGGTAAGTCCCCACTGAAGACCCAGGTACCAAATGCATGGCCCGCCACTGTTTAAACATATGCAAGTACACTTCTTGGGATTAGAGCTGGCATTTTGTTTTGCTATCTTATAAAGTCTAGGATGCACTTGCAGAATATAATTTGTAACAGAAGGTGTTGCTTTGCTTTTATTGTTTAAAACTTTAATATGATGAATTGAGTGCCATGTAAAAAGCTCCTCAAGAACAGTGGAGTTCATTATAATAGTAACAGAAAACTAAATGTGGAATAATATGTTCAAAAAGCACATATAAGTTTGATGGTCATGTGCATGCAGTTAAATTGTTGTCTCTTAAGCTAATGTTTCACACTCAATTCTTCCTCAGTTGCTGTAGCAGTTGCCACTGGTTTGCTTTATTTCTTAATCCTCTCCATGGCATCTCCAGTGTTTTAACATTTTATTTCATACGAAACTACCAAATTAAAGTGTAGAGTAGCGGTTTTGTCAAATGTTATGAATAAGAAAATGTTCGTGATTGCAATTCAGTAATTATCCTCTTCTGCTCGACTACCCTGACTGATTCATTTCAGTTACCAATCCAGTCACTCTGAAGAGTGAAAGTAGGTTTTATGCCCCAATAATGCCCAATCTCCCCTCTCCTCCTGTTCATACAATTTACACAAAGGAGTGTAACTTTAATGCTTTAATGTAATCATTTAAGTGAGAGCTGTGCAAATGATTTGATACCCACCCCCCCCATCCTCGGTTCAGTTACAGTTATTTCAGTAACTACAAGTAACTACAAACATTTTAATCACAAGTTTCCTGGACGTATACTTTGAAAGTAATGTGTCTTCATACAAAGGCTCTAATTACTTTTTTACGATGTCATTGCTCACAAGCGCCAAATGGTTTTGTGAGTTCTTTAGTGCATCGGATTCCATAATTATACATATTGTCAGTGTTGGTTATGGCTAGGTATTATAAAGCAGGCAGTGACAGATAAAAAAAACATGTATGAAAAGATCCTAAGAAAACAAACAAAAATTTTTTTCTTCATGTTCTTTTGGGAGCAAAATAGAAATAGACACACGTTGTGATATTCAAATATAATTCTAGAAAAGTTTTTTTTTTAAATCATTGTTTATTTTAGAGAGAGAATAAAAATAAATATATATATATATATCTCATTACTTAAATGTTGATCTTTCAGAACTATAAAATATAAAATGAAAATCCTGAAAGCTTATCCAGCCTTTTCTCATCCTAGCATTACAATTTCTTATATAATGTTGCATAACTTTTTTAGCATTTCATAATATAAATTTAAACTATTAATTATATCTTGTTCTGCCAATAGAGCACAAATGCATTTCCCAACTGGAAAGATTTAGCTGCAGTGCTACAAACAGATAAAAAAAATCATGTGATTCCTATTGTTTTGAGACATTAACCACATAGAAAAGATAAGGAACTGTTTCAAAATCACATCATTAGTGCATTTGGATCCAATTTGCTGATCAAAATATCAAAGTGAGTTGTGAATGTTGATAGCCTGCCTGAATCCTTTAGCCAATGTGTGTGTGATGCTAAACTTAAGTATTAATCACACAATTACAAGCTCTAATAAAGATGGCATGTTACTGTACAGCCAAAATAAAAGCCACATGCTGTCCAACTCGTACTGAACATCCAGGCCGAGGCCCCCCGTATTTACATGTAAAGGCAGAAAAGTGTTTCATTTCTGGGATAAATTGAGTGGTATTGAATGAAGCCAGATTTAGATCCTCCATGTACACCCCCCCCTCTTTTTTTCTTACTCATTCTCTACTTTTTGTGGAAAAATGTATTTTTAAATGGAAGAACATACATGCCCTCTAATTTGTAAGAAAGGGTTTTTTTTTTTTACTTATTTCTTTTTTTTTCATGTTCTGTCAGTTTGACGTATTTTAGAAATAATCATCTTTTCATGTGCAGTTATGATTTCATTATAAAAATTTCATTTTGGAAGCTAGTGATGTATGCTTTCACATCTTTAGATCAAAAACTTTAGATACAAAAATCTACAGAGTGTATTAAGTAAAAAAGAAAATAGAAAGCACAAAAAAGCAGAACAAAAGCTTTTCATAACTTTATATTTGGGAGATATTAATGTGATCATTCTTCACTTTTAAATGAACCAAATCTCAGTTAATGGAATTATCAGAATGCGTACAATACAAATCATTTATCCAATGCATAGATGAACAATTTTTGACAAATGCTTTAGATTTGCAAATTGCAACACATTATATTGAGGTACAATTACAACATGAAAGAGGCACTTAACCTGCCAACTTTATAATTCACTTCATCTAATCTGTAATATTATGACAGAGACAATTGCAATTGTTAAGCGAAATAATTATGTTCATTGTATTAATAATTACAAAGAAACAGACGGCTACGAAGTCACAAGCAATTGAACTGGAACTTTTTTATCTAGAGGAACTGATTGTGACAGCTGTAGAGTCAAGTCACATGGCTCTCACTGTGCACAGTTCACAAGCTTTTAAAGGCAAAAGAGTTACAAAGATTTAAATCAGAGCAGATGAATAAACTTATGAACCCTTTCTCACCTGTTCTGTATGCAGACATACACACACACACACACACACACACACACACACACACACACACACCTACACACAGACACACTAAATAAATAATATGCCCTGCTATAAATGTGTCTTTTTGTATTTTCTTATTTCTGCATTTTGATGTCATATTTAATTTATTTAAGGAAAAACATAATTGTACACCTACATCACCATTGTGAAAAAAGTAATCACCCCCAAAATGAACTGCTAACTTTACAGCAACAACTAAAATGCTTCCAATAACTGTAAATACTTACCAGACTTGAAAATAAGTCTTTATTTTCTTCTTGCATAGTTATTTTTGCCTTGCAACCTACAGTGCATTTTTGCCCAGTCTTATTTACTGGTGAGATCATAAATATTGACCCTATCAGAGCAGGGTAAGGTCTGCAGATTCTTGTTCTTTTGCAACTTCCTGGATGAATCATCAATGCCAGCTTGAAGGAGCTTTTGTTGGGAAAAAGATTCACCAAAATTCCAACTTTTTACGTTTGACAGATAACTTCTGTCAATGTATTTCAATTGACTCCCAGATTCTCAGTAAATGTCTTTACCGCCCTATCCAGACTGAGATATTTCAATAACTTTCTTTCTCATCTATTCAAAAGTTGTTTTTAGATGACCGTAAAACATGCTGCATATTGAGACTTTTCGAGCCCATTTCAAATTATCAAAGCTTTGTAGATGTATAGAAGCCATGCAGTCTTTCATCCTGGAGCTTCATCCTGAGGACAAACTCAAGATATATAGTAGTTTGAACATCTGAAACAATGTAAGTACGACATATATGCAAAAATCAAGAAAGATATCAGGCATTTGAAGGAAATGCTTTTTTCCAGCATCTTTGCCATGCTGTCAATGCATTTTTCATGATGACTGTTTATTATGCTTCCTCTCTGGCCTATGTATACAACTTTAACAAAAATGGCCATGCATGAAAAACCTCCCATCAACTCAGTTGCACATAAAATATGCACCTTCACTGATATTTGCAACTCATCTAGAACTTTTTATTCTCAGTCTTCTTGGTGGCATTCTATCAGACATAATAAAACCTGTCACCTGCATTCACTGAAAGACTTCCATACTGAAGTAAACGCTTTCAGTCAGAAAGCTAAAAAAAGAAACAATACCAAATAATGAATATTTTCTTATACCCTCACAAAGCAAGAGGTTCCCCATGTAATACTGAGGCATTCTCTACTGGTAAGGGCAAAAGCATTATCTCTTAATGTTCAGCTATTTCAAACCCTATTTATTTATTTCAAAGTCTTGCCTCCAATGCATTTTAGGCCAGGCTTAACGCAGGGGATCAATCTGTCACAAGCCTTTGAAGCAGACATTGGGCTTAATGAGTTACAGCAGAGCATATGGTGTAATGCATTTCGCTTTCCAAAGAGCACCAGACAATGTGCCACATGAAAGCATCATATCCAAACTCAAAGCAGAGCAGGTTCAATACACGCAAGCATATAGATTAGTTTTATTCAGAATCCTAAACAATATACAAGTTTAGCGCTGGGTGGCGAGTTAGTGCCTATTTTTACAATCTTCTGAATGCATTTAACTAGACTGTGGGTTTCAGGTGAACGATAGGTGTAAAAGGATTCAGTAAGACTGTACAAGACTCTGCAGTTGGTTTTTGTGCAGAAAAAATCTCCCTGCAAACCAGCATCACTACTTAACAGCACTGTGGCATTACTTAATGTGTACACAAGAGAAACTGGTATGCGTGTACCAATTGTGTCTATTCATATGATTCACACTAGTTGAATGAAAAAGGATCAGCATGTTTCCACTAATTAAAATATATACACGCTTACAATTAACTATAAATGGTATGAAGGCATAATTTCTAAAGCTGCCACAAAGATTAGCAAAAATAAAAGATATTTTTTCTATTTTATCTGTTCACATGAGTTCAAACTCACCAGCCAGCTTACTCATATCATCTGAGAGCATCCAACTGGGGAGGGTAAATGCTAACCATTTAAAGGTATCCTATGAGATGTAAATATATAAAGTGCCCGAAATGAAATTTATTTTTCTTAAACAAATGAAAAGAGCTGCTGTTCACTCTGCGACTGCACCGTGACACTCAAAAGTAAGTGCAATCTACATTTTCTTGGAAACAGATTTTTTTTGTGGAATCAAGAAAACAATTTCACAATCAGTTATTAAGCAGTGCTGTTTATTAATTCTTTTTAATAATAAATTCAATTAATGCTAACAAACAAAGTAAAATTCACAATGATGGCAAATATGTGTTTTTACTCACCATTTGTCACGTTCCAGTTTTTATTTAAGTCTTATTTCAAATATGAAAAGTTAAACAGGTTGCAACTTTCCAGCAGTTTGCCGTGAGCACTCAGGCGAAGTAATACAATCCAAAAAACAGCTGGCGGAAGTCTCAAAAAGTTGTATTTTTCCAAAGCAGCGTATAAAAAGATATCAGAGAGTTTAAGGAATACCAACAGTAAAAAAAAAAACTATTCAGACATGAGGAAAAAAACCTTTACACAAAAATACAACCAAACTGTAAAATGGAAGAGTTGCAGTAAATTGAAAGCAAACAGCAGGAGAATTCATAACGGCAAGTGAAATAAAAGTCTATCTTTAGTTCATCTTTAGAAGTGTTATCTTGACTGTTTTGTGTTGTTCTTTTGTTTCAGGCATAATAATAGAAAATCTATAAAAGCCACACATTGTGTCTCTGGTTTTATTGGTAGCCAACGTATTCCCCTTCATTGTACAATTTGTATGCAGTTCAGAGACAAAAATGACACCTGTTGCATTAGTGTAGGTTCCAAAAAACATTTTTGTGTGACTGCAAACTGCGGCCAATAAAAACACTTCACTATGTCCTTTTCTCTTAACATCACTGAGTAAATGAAATGGTTAAGCAACTCACATTATTTAAGATGTCAGACAAAAAAACACACTTTTATTAGAACTAATTAGCAGTTATGAATTCATCAAGAACTTGAGTATTAAGCACTATTAAAAAAGTTAAAAGAAATGGGGGGGGGGGGCAAACTCAGTATTATTCATACATGCTTGCATTTGCCATTTATAGCTCTGGAGAGGATGTGAATAATTTTTTTGTTGTTTTTAAAATCACAAATTTTTCATCTAATTTATCCAGCAAATTACACCTCATAATAACACTAATGATTGCCTAATGTCCTCCATTTGTGTAGGAAAACAGAGCATTGCACTTACTGTTCTCGCATCTTGACAGCTCTGTATTGTGACTAAAAATAAGGGAGAATTCTACAATAGCTAAAAGTCATTTTATGAGGGATTATTACTGATTATTAACTCCAGGCACTTAGCATTCTCAAAAAATTCTACTTTTTAACCTTAAGGTCATTAAGTCATTAAATACTGTTTAAAATATTAATTTTAAAACACATTCTTTTTTGACATTCTTTTCCATTCTTTGCATGTGTTTTTATTTTGAGGAACAAAACTTTTTCTAAGTAACTAAGCAAACAACTATTCCATTATATTCCAGCATATTCCATTAAAAATACAAACATATGCAGCCAAAAAATTGTTGATTGTTCATATACCACTCGCATGGATTTTGGCACGGCATATAAGGTTTGTGGATGGTTTCAGGAAAACTGAACCTTTTCGGTAAGCTGTTTGTTTTTCTTTTAGAAAATTCTTGCTAAGGAAATTTAGGATCTGCTCACTAAGTCAGATGAGAACCTAAGCTATCTCCTAGATATACAATAAAGTTTGATATTGAATCTTTTATATTTTATCTTTTCAAGCTGAATCTTTTCGTGTTAGACATCTAGTAAAAATACGTAGTACGTAAATGTAAAGTTTAAACACTAGCTCGCCTAAGCGTGTCTCCATGGCTCGGTTTACAGAGCTGTGCTCTTTTATGAAACAGTAGTGCCCTTTGTGGTACAGCGACTCATAGTTGATTTGTCTCTGGCAAGCAGTGTTTAGCACACACCCCATCAAGGGAGCACTGTGGAAAATCCATCTGGCATTCCCTGGATTTGGGATGACATTGTGCCAAGTGCAAATCATCTAAGGGAAAAAAAAGGAGAAGAAAAACACGAACTTGGTGCACACTGTTTAACTTTGGTTGCATGATGCATTCGGTTCCTTTGTCCTGAGGGGTCTTTTTTCTTTTTCATTCTGGTGAAATCTGAAATCATATCCAATGAACCAAACCTGAGAAATTTGTGATGTTTGGAAAAAGTTTACAAGCTGTTTTTTTGAAAGTTTTACTTCACACTTTACCCAGATTGTAAAAAGGGTAAAGCTGTTGCCAAATAAGCTCCCCTCTCTTCGCCGTCTGCCCTCCTCCTCTCACTCCCCTCAGTATCACTCAGACTGGCTGGAATAGGTTAGGCATGGAAGTCATTTCCCCTCTAGGTGCTCCAGCCCCGCTGTCCAGACTCAACAAGGTCCTGAAATATCTTTAACATCTGATTTCAGCCAGCGTTGCACAACTGCCTCTTTGTTCCCATGCAGCAGAAGGGGGGAGCAGCTCCACATTACCATATCAGCAATATAATTAGCCCCATTAGAACCTAGAAATATAGGATTTGTTTCTGTTCTGTTTTTTGTTTTTTTTGTTTTTTTTTATTATTCCTTTTATTTTACACAGTCCTTTTCACTCTGTGAAGTAGTGGGTGAATATGTCTATTGTGCTCATTTTGGTTTGAGGAAAGTGGGAAAGTGGTGCGGTATAATGGTACATAAACATTACCTCACCTTAACTCGAAACAGAGACTATTCAAGGCAAAATAGACTAGTTAACTTAATGACCCGCACAATCCCCTCTTTGTGCCTTTTCCGTCACAGGGAGAAAAATGTTCCCATCTTTCTGAAGTCAGAGGGTGAAGCGATGAAATGGGGAAAGGCGTGGAAGAAGCACACATGACTGGTGAATATTTGAGGCTCAAACCAACAGTCCAGTTTACTGTCACTGTCAATTTCACTCACGTGTTGCGTTGCTGCCACATTGCACCCTTCTGCTTATAAGCTCCAGGGTGTGGATAAACAGCAGGACTATTTATGTATCCTTTGATTTAATCTGTCACATAAAGCATCCACCTCTGTAAAACTTCAGTTCTGTCAGAAAGTCTTTTCCCTAACCACATAAGACCCTTTCTAAACTATGACATGTCTCTGTTTATAAATAAAATTATGTTTGTTGAGTCAGTTTAAGATTTCTATATTTTTACATCCTGTTGAATGTTCACTAAAAAGAGAACAACAATATTAAAGCATTCGATTTAGATGAAATGTTTTGCTTTTATTTGTTTGCCTGTTTGAAATGCGTTTTTTTTCTCCAGTTCTAGGTGTGGAAGTGTCTTTCTAAATATTTTAGTTAAAGATCAAAGCTTATACAAGTGAAACTATATATTAAGCAGTCTTGTTAAATACTCATGACAAAAGAGCAAAAGATTTCTGAGCTGGTATATTGTACAGTTTTATTCACAACATGTGTAAGAATCTTCTCTTTCAGTTTGACATTTATATCATGCAGTATTTGTGTTTGTTGTCTGCCTGTAACCGAGGCAAGAATTTATGAGAAGAAATAAATTATTGATTTTATTTTTAATAAATAAAATATTTATTTTATTGACAAAAGGCTTCAGTGTAATTCAAGCTTTTAATGCCATTTTGCAAACCACCAAAGACAGCATGTCAACTAAAAGCCGTAGATGTAGAAGCAGTGTGAGCTGTTATATAGCACGGCACGCAAATATTGTGGGGAACATGACTATTCCACAGCTGGAGCTAGAGTCCTGTATGAGTTCATAACGATTGCCGTTTGTTACGCAGCATCTGTGGGATGTGTGTATTCAGAATTTTTTTTTTAGAAATGTATCAGCATGGGCCACAGTGATATTTTAATATTCCCTAGTTGCTTATGATTTAGCTATATATTATACTCAAGCACTTGGGCCTTAATGGTCGCTCTTGTGTTTTAATATGACTTTATTCAAGGACATTTTTCTTACAATTATTATTAATTGACTGTAATTTTGTAAAAGCTAGATGTACGTGTCATATAAAAAGGGTAAGCTAGAAAAATATATAATATAATGTTGACAGCATAATCCAAAAATACTGCTATTAATAATACTATAACTACTATTAATAATTATACTAAGTAGTAAAACTATTACTACAATTACTATTACTAATTGTATTAATATATATATATATATATAAATATATATATATATATATATATATATATATATATATATATATATATATATATATATATATACACATAATTATTATTATTATTATTATTAGTAGTAGTAGTAGTAGTAGTAGTAGTAGTAGTAGTAGTAGTATTGATGATGTTTTTATTGTTTTTAATGCTATTATTCTTAATATTGTTATTTTATATATATATATATATATATATATATATATATATATATATATATATATATATACACACATATATATATATATATATATATATATATATATATATATATATATATAAAATAACAATATTAAGAATAAGCTTTGTATTAATATATATATATATATATATATATATATATATATATATATATATATATATATATATATATATATATATATATATATATATATATATATATATATATATATATATATATATATATATATATATATATAAAATAACAATATTAAGAATAATTGCATTAAAAACAATAAAAACATCATCAATACTACTACTACTACTACTACTACTAATAATAATAATAATAATAATAATAATAATACATTTTACTTTATATTAGTAATTGCTTTATCCTGCTTAGGCCTCAGTAGGTGTAAGTTTGGCAAACAAGAAGAAGAACAAGGAAAGGAAAAATAATATTACATAAATTTTGCATTCACTTAATATTAATACTTACTTTTCAAACAGCTAAAGATATACATGAGAATCATTATCATAGCAAATCTGAGTGAAATCTGTGCCTCCATGTTTCAGATTTCTACTAAAAGTAAAGCAGACTAGCATGTGAGATTAGGGCAGTCTTTAGTTCAGGAAAAAAGCTCATATACAAAAGACATAAGATACAGTTTTATTTGACCTTTCATTTGTTATTATTTCTGTATGTAAGCAATTATGGAGATATAAATCAACTATATTTGACTATGTAAAGTAAAATTTGTTTCAGTTTTTAAATGTATTAACTATGTTCACATAATTTCTTTCCCTTCTGACACGTTTTACAACAAAGAAAATGACTTCAATAAAAATGAACTCTTAATGTTTTGAAATCTACATACGTTCAGTATCACATTACAATAGGTCACCAGTAAAGTCTCTCTAACTGAGAGGCCCCCATGTGGATGTATATAGTGCTACACACGGGACTTCTCATCACGTTTCTACATGTGGCACTGTGGCAGAATATATTTGAGCCTCTGCAGTAATGAGTTTTGAAAGCTCCAGCACCAGAAGCCAAACTGCACCTTAACAAAATAACGGCAACCCAAACTCTATAAAAGAGCTCCATTGCGTGAGGAGTAAAACAGTCATACCGTAAATGCAGCCTGCCATATTCTGGCAACATACAGACGCGTTAAATCAAGCATAGCATTTAACCATGTTAGCTGCTTTCTTTGTACATGTGTGTGTGTGTGTGTGTGTCTGTGTGTGTGTGTGTGCATGAACTGTGTGGCTTTTAAGACAAGGGTAGATACAAGTTTATTCACTTAATACAAATATCCATGGCAACTAGGTACATATTGACCAATTCACATTCATATTTTGTACCAGTACTGAATCTTCTTTTATGGCCTAAACAATATTTGCATTAAAATCATAATGCTCCTTCTATTGCTTTTCCAAGGAATCCAAAAAAAGGAGAAACAAACCCTCAGTGATCGTGTTTATAATCCAAAATCCAGGTGTAGTTTTACATATTAGCTCGACAACATGCATGTCAGAGGTGACAGTGGAAAGAAACAACTTCCTAAGATGACATGAGAAGGAAACCTTTAGAGAAAGACTCAAAGTTTAATCAGAATGACACCAGATAATGAGATTATTAAGCATTAGTCTTCCACTCTTAGGTACTAGAAATGTCCTTGTCCTGTGGGACGAATAAAGTTATATCTTATCTTACTATGAAGCCAAACAGTACTGAATGTTGCTGAATTGATCAGTATAATTGTTATAATAATCAGGGGGGCATTTTTACTTCATTACTCTATTTAAGTGTGTTTAAGTTTTTTGTTTTTTTCCCTAAAGTGTGTTCATTGACACTTTTTATACTTTTTCCTAAAGTAATAGTTTTAATCAACATTTGCTCAATGCTCAAACATTTGGTGTATTTACTCAGGAATGGTGTATTATATCCATGACTGGTCATTATAGCAGTGTTTCTTTGGTATAAGTCTACAGTATCCATGTGAATTTAACCAATAGAAGGATGAGACTTGGGTATAAACTCTTTCTTGCAGTCTTTAGGGTATCAATTTCTTCATTGGATACCTTTTTGATGTTATTTGATGCTGCAGCACCATGACACCACCTTCAATCCTCTGTTTATCATTAAAAGAACAGTGTAGCACTGTAAAGATGTTCTGTAGTTTGTTGCTGAATCCTGAACTTTAAGCCCATGTGGTCCTTTCTTAAAAAATGTGAATGTGGGTAAAGTCGAGAAAAAAAAAAAAAGGGTTGCACATTTTAAGCAAAGGATCTCACTCAACACTCGAGTCTCTCGCATCAATCAATCGGAAAGCCTGCCAAATGCTAACTCCCACTCTCTACAATCGATGGCCTATTCAATTAACAATAAACACCAGGATGTCTGTCTACTAAAAACTATTACTCAGTTGTGCAGCTATCCAGCTAATTAATCCTGCTGATACTCTAACGAGCCCCCGAGCTTCCGGGGCCTGGCAGGCAGGAGAGAGGTTCTGTACAACACCTACTGTCCTACAGCCATTAATGCCTGAGTTATGGACCAATGACTTGGAGAGAAATTGATCATTTGATAAATGCTTGATAGGGTCTCATCTTTCCTCTTAGACAACAGACAAATCAAAATGACAGCTGCTTGCAAAAAAAAAAAAAAAAAAAAAAGAAGAAAGCTGTTGTATCAAAAATAAAAGCATTAGATTAAAGCAGATTTATTTTCACATTCAATTTAGTTTTAATTTTTTTTTCTGTGGCTATTTTTTTTTCCAGAAAGCATCACAGATAATGTTGGAGCCAGGAAAATAATTATTAAATGGACTTTAAACAGTGATCTTGATAGCCACAAGTAAAGCTTGCAAATCAAATACACATTTTGCTCTGCGGGCGAGACAAAGAAACACGTCTCCAAACTTTAAGCTTTGAAGGCGAACAAAGTTCTGTGGGTGTTCATACGTCTGTTTCCCAACTCATCACAAGATTACAAGCAATTGTTTTTGGCCACCAACCCTGGGAAAGAGATCACAATTAAACCACAAGTATGTGGCAGTGGAGTTTGAAGTGGAAATTAAAACAAAAAGGTCTGCTTTAAAAAGACGCATTGTTGCTTTTCTCTTCATAAAGCAAACGTAAGTCTAACATATTTTCACTCGAACGGCACAATTTTAGGCGGTTCACTGATTCGCTGGGATTTCCTTGTCACTTATTTAAGAGCACTTCTCATTTTACATGGACATTATTTCACAAATGATTGAAGTTAAAGATGACCCGCAATATCATCCTTCTTTATGAAATTGTTTTATCAGACGTTTCAGTTCGATATTCGAGCTTCCAGTTGCAATACCCAACTCATAGTTCTGTTTTATTATGCTCTACTGACTACATTCTTCATTGTGGTTGGTTTATTTTAATTAACTCAGACAAGAGACTGAATATTAAGAATGAATTTGAAGAAAAAGAGGCAGGATAAAGCAGAAAGCTGTGGAGCAGTCAACTAATACTGTGTCGAAAAAGCCAGACACACAGTTGGGCCTCTCAGGCGTGAGCCAGCAGTCTGAAGTTCCACTGCAATATAATGTTCAGCCGTGCCATAGACTCGCTCTCTGTAAGTCCCTCTCACACGTTTTTATAGATCACCATTAAATCGTCAAATTGTTGGGACTTGGAATGGTTTCATCTCATGGGCTTAATGAGACTAGCAGGTGTGCATATAGACATTTGAGACTGTATATAAGATGACGAGACCCTGGAGCTCTGATACAGGCAGCTATTTTATCAATGATATATTGAAATACTGAGTTAACAGGAAATCACCATATTAAAGTAACAATTATTGGGGTTAAACAGGTCTCACAGCCTACAGCGTTTTCTTAAGCTGTCTTAATATGCCCACTATAAAATTATTACTAGTCAGATTGAATTATCTGTACAAATGCAAAAAAATAAAAAATAAATGAAAATATGTGGTATAGAAAGCAATACAGTGTGTAGTCATTAGGATTAGAAAGACAATGTGAAAATTCCGTTACTGCAGCTTTACAATCCTGCCTCGTCTCTCACATCAGTGACTAATGGGTTGCAAAAATGAAAAATCTGATAGAATAAGCTGGCTTTCTATTTAGGACACCTGACTTTTCCAGCCATATGTGTTTCTTCCACAAACAGTGGCCACAAAGTCAGAGATGTTTAGTATGTCAGAAAGTGGTAGCACTACATTTTCCCTTCACTTGAACTAGGAAACCTAAACCTACCAAGCATAACAATGCCCATCTGCACAAAGCCAGCTCTGTGAAGATGTGGTTTACATGAGTTGGAGAGGAAGATCTTGAGTGGTATGCCATGGAGCTCTGACCTCAACCCTACTGAACACCTTTGGGATGAAAGGCACCGTTGGGAACACTGACTGCACCCCAGGCTTCCTCACCTCACCTACATTAGTACCTGAATTTACTGATATCCTTCTGGTTGACTGAGCAAAATCCCTACAACTACACTCTAAAATATAGTGGAACATCTTCCCAGAATAGTTGAGGGTATTATAACTGCAAATGGGAACTAAATGTGAAATTGCATGTTCAAAAGAACGTTTTATGGTCTTAGTGTCCACAATCTTTTGTCCATATAGTATATGTAATAGTGAGTGCATAGAAAATAATATGGATAATTTCCATGCAATGGTCTGGAATTTCATTCAGTACCTGTTGCTCCTGGGAAAGGTTCACAATCTACTACACTCCTACCAGGAATACGAATTCACTGGAGATGAATGAATGAATACCACAAATGTAACACAAATGGAATTTAAAAGATTACACACATCAAACCACCAACACCAATAAAAGGTTCTCACCAGTACACACAGGATAAAGTTGAACTTACCTGTCAAGATTTCTTTTTTTTTATAAAATTATTCAAATAAAATATTTATTCCAAATCCTTCTCAGGCTTTTCTGATCTTTTCAGCCTTTTATGCAGCTAAAGAATCATTAGTGTTTTCATCTTTCTCCACAAAATATATCAAACAATCATCAGGCAGGAGCACAACAAGGTCATAGCCAACTAGGCCAAAATAGGGCCAATAAATTTTTAAAGTTCTTTAATAATATATTTATAGCTTTTAATAGAAGAAACATGAGCACCATTGATGCCTTTGATTGTTATAGCCCATGCTGTGCTCAAACAAAAATTATACAATCTTTATTTTATTGGTGTTTGAATATTGCTTGATTTTATATGAAAGGAGCTAAGAAATGGTGAAGTAAGGGACTAGCTAAATCGACCGTATTTTGCAAACGTTTTCAAATCCTGCAAGATGCTTTAGAAAAATAAGATTAAATATTTTCTATATAAAAATGTACTCTAAAGAGAAGAAAAAGGTAATTAAAATATTGGTTATTATTTGTTGTGATAACCCTTAACTATTTAAAATTTTATTTTATTTTTGATTTTTTTAAATAGTCACTGTGTATTTCTGAACAGTCTTGTAAAATAATGCATTTGAATAAAAATGCACACTATAAATTCCCACTGCCCTATCATGAACAAAACCAGGAGAAACAGTTTAATAGACACACCATGTTTATATAAAAAGGCCAGAGGCAGTTTTTATAAAACAGGCACATTTGTACTCATTAATTAAAACATTATACAATTTAATGAGCAGTTAACATTAATTGGATGAATTATTCATTAAAAGCCATTAATCATGGTCTGCTTTTTTTTTACATAATAAGTAGATATATTTTGAATACCTAATTAAGAACATTCTGATTGTAGATTTTTGTATTGCTTGTAGTGAAATGATGTCCTTCAGCCTGGGATGAGCTGGGAGAGCAGAATTGGATGATATGTTGCAGCAATCTAGGAGTAAAACCCTGGAAGAACATGAAATGAATTAGACCCCTGTTTCTAAAGCATTAGATCTCTCAAGACAATAAAACGGTATCCCTGCTGCCCCTTTGTGGGTTTCAGTAGCTCTACCAACCCTTTGCCAGCCATTCATAATAAATGTATACAATGTGGTATGATTGTAACAAAAGGAAGGGAAAAAATCGTTACTGGGAAGAAGAACTTTGTAAATTGTGACCCCACTGCAATGACTAAGTAATCAACACATTATAAATGATGCAATTTTCAAAAGGAGCTGATTAAAACAAACCACAACAATAGGGGAAAATAGGCTAGAGATATTTTCATTGTTTCTGATATTTTCAGGATTCAGCTAATTTTGTGTGCATTTGGTGCCAGAAAAAAACAAACAAAAGGCTTATTATTAATACAAGAATGTAACAGGCAGTAAGTAAATGAAAAAAAAAAGAAGAAAAAAGTAAACTCTTTGCACTATTGGTGATGCTCCTGTGTGATTTTCCTTATCAAAGCAAGTAGTTAATTGTTTGGACGCAGTGGCATCATTGCACGGTGATCAAACAAGCAGCAAAGACATGTTTAAGGAACCCAGGGAGTCAATTAGCTGTTATCAAGCTACACTTGGGCACTGTGTGAAGTCTCATGACATCTTTTCAGTTTGTGTTTGCGAAGCAAATGTGTCCGCTATTGATATTCTTTTTAATTATTCTCTTTAATAGTTATTGCTGTGGGATATTAATGCATTAGGGTAAAGAAATACCTATGTCATAGAATAGGTTTTTTCAAGATTGAAACAAGTACTACAATGTACACTATGCACTATAGATAAAACATAAACAGGGAACACCTGAGTGTTATACATTTATGTGATTCTTTCTTCGAACTGCTGCCACAATGCTGGAATTAACAATTGTATAGAACGCCTATGTTTGTGTAGTGCAACATTTCCCTATACTGGAATTAAGAAACCTGTTCCAGCTTGATAATGCCCATGTGCACCAAGTAGGCTCCATGACAACATGGTTTGAGAAGGTTGGAGTGAGAAAGCTTGAGTGTCCGATTTAGAGCCCAAACCTCAACCCCAATTGAACACCTTTGGGATGAAGTAAAACACAGACCTACTCAACCTTCATTAGCATCAGATCTCACTAACAATCTTATAGCTTAATAAATACAAATCCCCACAGCCATGTTCCAAAATCTATTGGAAAGCCTTCTGAGAGGAGTGGAGGTTATTATAACAGCAAAAGAAAACTTAATCTGGAATTGTATTTCCACCGAGCACATGAGTGTTTTGTTTTGCAAAACCTAATGGACTTCTTATTAATACATTCACTAATTACGGGGAACTCTCAACTAGTCAGAGGCATGGAAAAACAGTAGTGAGTCAGATGTTAAAGAAATGCAGGATAAATATACATTTATCTGAAAATACTTCAACAGAAAAACACGCTAAAGTCAACTGCTCATTGTGTAAGACTGCTCTGGAAAAAAAGCCTTTTCATTTTCCTTTGCCTTAATGGAACACATCATTTTCTTATCACATTTATTAGTAATTATATGCTTAACAATAACCTATAGTATGTTCTTTGTATGCATTAAAATATTAACAGCTTCTTTAATTCTTTCCTTTTTTTTTATATTAAAAGGCAGAGGCAAAGTCTTTTACTGGTATTATTATTCATTATGGTTTAAAACATGTCTCTCCTTGAATATTTTTATCCCAAAGACACAAAATTCATTTTATAAGTTGCCTTATTTAATAATATGGTTATGAGGTGGGAAAAAAAGGATCTCAGTTTCACGTCTTTTCCAGATAATTAAAAGGACACTGGAAAAGTCATAATGTTTACAGATGGCATATAACTCAGAGGCAACAATACAGATTGAAATGACATGAACAGGCGTCTTTAAAGTATTTCACAGTAACCTTTTTTCCTGTAATAACCTTTTGTCTGGGCTAACCCTTCTGCAAAGTTAATCCGTTTCACAGGGAGAAATCAGAAACTGATCATTTGGAGACAAAACAAAAAAAAGAATCCAGCCAAACAGCTTCAAGATAATGATCAATAGTTCAGGTTAAACAGGGTGAATATTTTGAGCCATGGAGGTGATTTGTTATGATGGGCACTTGTAGAGTTTGATCATATCTGTCAAGTCCTAGTTAACCTCTTAAACGACACAAGAGCAATGAGGTTTCAGGCTTTTATTCGTATATCTTATGAAATAGGTTTTTTTCTTATTGTCATTAATGTAAAGAGTGGCATGAATCATTGATTTGTTCGCATTTACGTTGCACACAAGCCTGCATGTTTTATTCCTTCTTGGCTCCATAAGACTATATTAAGATCTAAAATGACTAGACCAAGCGGCAAGCATTTGATATCTCAGCAAGGGGTCGAATTCATTGCTGTATGGAATAAAGCACAACTTCACATCACTGAGATCTTACTACATCAAGAAACAAAGTCATTTCAGAGCTTCTAGAGAGTCTCCCGGCATCTACAGTATGTTCAATTCTTCAGTTTGGCAGTGCTTCACTCGAAATGGCCTTATGGCTTTCTTTGTTTTAAGCAACAACTGCATACATTTGTTCAAGTAAGGATGTCATTACTGTTTTTTTTTTCTCTATGCTGACAATTACTGGAATAAGAGCTTTTATCTGCAGATCCTACCCACACCAACCACACACAAAATAGCTATGATCAAAGTAAGCCACACTGGAAAGTTTAGTCATTTTCTTTTGCTGAGCAACTTTTTTATTTTATTTTATCATGTTCTTGAGAATATATTTTATCTTTCTTTAGACAAGTCAATAAAAGCCTTGAGTATGTTTGTGAAGATTTTATTGCTCTAATCCTTTAATATTGAGGCTGAGGCAGCATTCACTCGCTGCTTCTGCTCAGAAAGCTTGTACTGAAAAGAACTGAAACGAGCGTCTGAAAAGCAACACCCACTAAATTGAAGGGGAAAAATAAAAGTTGACTCGCCAACAATGAAATATAGAGTTATGAAATTTCCAGCAGAAAAAAGAGTGAAACTACAGTATCTAATGTAATAAAAGCCTCTGATAGATAACAGTAGTAAATACAACACAAAGGAAATAATGGGAAATTTTCCAAAGCAGAGATTAGTAGTGGACTAGAGAGCTGTCTCTTCTCTTTGCACACTAACTTATTTTATTTGGGGTACCAAATGCTCATGTGGTTAAGAAAGTAAGTCATCAATTTAGTAGAAAGATGTGCAGAAATTAGACCTTTTGAAAACATAGCTAGATTGCAAGACTTCATGAGTAATGTGATCATTTTACCTGCATGAACTTAAAGTACGGGATGATTTTTATGCAACTAAACGCATAAATCTTTACAACAAGGCAGAGGACAGTCTCGTTGATTGACAGCTTTGCTCTTCTTCACTGTCATTTTTACCCCCTGGCCTGACAACATGGGAAACAATTGCACCGAAATATCAAATTCTATTTACGGAAATGTACTCTCATCGAGTCCAGAGGGGGTTTCAAACAGCCTTTCAATCAGCATCAGTTCCACATTCAGAGAACCTGCGGCAAGTGTTGAGGAGGGAATTCTGGGACACTGCTCCATCTCAGGTGGCCCCATCAAACCCGAAAGCTTGTTCATGCCTTATCATATCTACAGTCTGCCATTTCTCTGACAAATGCGACAGACGTAGGGGCACTGACGACAGCATGACAGCTGACATGGGGGTTCAAGCAGGTTTTGCTATGACCTGCAACTGCAAATAAGGTGCTGTCAGTGCACTGTTTATTTACAAAGTGAAAATACTGCCGTGGGAGATTAATTTGTGGCTGCAAAATTAGTCTAAAAACGAGCAACAAGCAGTTAAGCAGTTCTTCCATGTTGGAAGGAATCGTCATCCAGTCATTATCCAGTAAATAATGGCTTATGATAATTAATTCACACTCCACCAGCATTTTCGATGAAAGTTCTTTACATGAATGGCAGATATTCATGCAAGCATTGTATTAAGTGCATTTCTCACACTTGCACTGCTTCTGTTAGTGTTTAGTGGTATATATCAGTGTCCCAGAATAAACAAAGAACACTCCAGATGGGCCCAATCCAATCTATTGCTTGCATCTGTTGCAGTGAAAAATGTTGACCTGTGATGAGCTTGTGCATTAATGGTAGAATGATTGTGTAGACAAAGCTGAGTGGTGACCTACTACATTGACTGGTGAAAGGTAACATCTCTGTCATCCACTGCCAACTTTCTCTCTTTTAGTGCTGCACTGATCTCATTTACTCTGTCTATCCATTCCTTCCCACCACAACCCAATGAAGTACTGCCTGACACTAAGATGACAAACAGACCCATCAGCTACTCCACCCACACTACAAATCAGTATCATTAATTGGTGAAATATACAGCATTATACTAAATATCTGATTAGTGAATTAAGTAGATAATAAAACATAGTGGGTGTGCTGTAATAGAAAAATAATTGACAATACGGTGGTGATTATTCTTTGATAACAGCATATCTTAAAATGTGTATACCGCAGCATTTAATCCACTTATACCACAGCAGTTTACCCCCAATTACAATTACAATTATTTATGAATGAACAACATACTTTTTTCGTCTCATGTTCTTGAATATTGAAAAACATTGTTTACTTTATGGCAGCTACAATCAATTTCCTCAGCAGCCTCTCTACTTTTTCTTTCTCTTCGATTTACCTCCAAAGCATGGACACTGGAACTCCTTTTAAATATGCTAAATAAATGTTTGATCTGTGTATGCAGAACATCCACCATACAGGACTGTATTATTTTTATTCCACATATCTACATATGTATCATAAACATGTGATTTGCCTTGCAGCCACAAGTGCTATCTGGGCCATTCTATTTACATGTATAATCTATGTCAATACTTGATTGATAAATTGTTACCTAATATGTGTCAACATTTTCTCAACATTCAATTTACTTTATAATTATTATGTATAGGCTATTTAAGCTGAAGTTATGATGAACTGATTTTTTTTATGTTATCAGCATTTAATAATGTTAATTAAGTGAACTCAAATGTAAATTGCATACCAAAGCACTTTGTGTTTTCTTATTTGGCGATAATAAATGCATCATTAACGAAGTTTCCTCATTAAATATTATTTCACATAAAAATGCATATGTCATCAAGTAACATGCTTTATGTCATAAAACAATATATTGGTAATATAATTAGTTATGATCTTTGTAATCATTATGCCTACCCACAAATCTGTGAAAATATATTATTATGTAGTTGTTGTGTTTTGAATAACAATCAGACTGGTGTACTCATGCCAGTGTATTTGTGTGCATGTTTGTGTACAATTCTGGGGTGTGGGCACTACAGAGATGCTCCACTAGGACTAGTGTTAATTTGAAATAAAGGGATTTAAAAACTCAACCTTACTGTCACAGTATCTGTAAATGTGACTAAACATATTTCAGCTAGATTAACCCTATTGTGCCATGTGTATCTGACCAAACATCTTAAAGGCAGGATCGCTGAATTTGAAGGTGAAAGAAAAGTCTCCCTGGAACATATACTTATCCATGCGTAGATAGTTAAAGCTGGGAAATGTCAACGCTCAAAGCATGAATATGGTAACTAATTCTCAGAACTGCACCCCAGGTCACCATCCGCCCTCCATGTCTCCCAGAGCTGTTCAGAGAGTTTGTGCTATCCACTAAAGAGTATGCATCGCAGCGTGTAGTCGTGCTCACATAGTCTTTGGCTTCGTGAACATCTCCGAACTGACATTTGACAAGCCTGTTTCAACTCCCTAGAGATACCCTCAAATTACCTGTGGGCCCCGTCTGCCAGATTGAGAGCAAAATGGTTTTTCGGCAGGCTAAGGCCCTTTTCGCACCTCTAGCCTGTATCGTAAAAGCACTGATAACAAAAGGTTAGTCTCCTGAGACACATACTTCAAAATCCTTTTTACAGAAGAAAGCTTGCCTTTCCCATGTACCCACTGTATATGTACATAATAGCATAATATCTTCTATTGTTATAAACCAGAATGCCTCATGGCTACATAAGTCCTTATTCTTACACTGTTTTGTAAATCATGACTTTTAGAATATCTATCAAAAAAAATACTAATGCATGTGTAGTAGGACTGATACTAAAATTATTTCAGGTTAAATGTATTATAATGGAAAATATTTGTATATTATATTATTATATGTATTATATAAGCACAACATGCAAATGAATCATTATTTTTGTTAGCACTGTAAACTATGTTATTTATGTTAATAGCTGGCATGTCATAATGTGCTATTTAATGACACCAAAACAAGCCATTTCAAATTCAGGCTGCAATTATTGTTGAATATTTAATGACATAATGAATAGTCATGGCAAAATGCTCAGCAAATTAGTTGTTACAAGCAACAAAATGAATAATGTCAACAATAAAGCTTTTAATACAATCCCACATCATTAATAATTGTACAAATATGTGCTATTTATAATTTAAAGCTCCAATAATCTATGATCACATTTAAGTGTGCAAAGGCATATTCTTAAATATCTGCATTTTGCTTTAAGATTAAGTCTTTAGCAGTTTCAAACTACATCACCAATATGTACAATCATAAAAAAGAAGTAAAATAAAGCCTAGAGGAGATTAACAGATTTAATCAGGTAAATACAAAAACATATGATAATATCTGTAACCATAAGTCTATGACTAACAGTTTCACTGCTATGGTTGTTTCCTTCAGAACCAATGGAAACTTCCTGTGTGTTCATTTCATCAATTTATCAAATTCAAGTTCATAACAGCCAACAAATGTGTCATCATAAGATAAAATAAGATAAGATATACCTTTATTCGTCTCATGCAATTTCATAACAACCATATTCCAGCCCTCATTTAAAAATCATAGAGACTTTTACACTCCTCAGAGGATCCTACCCTTTTGATTTAACCATAGAAAATGATAAATAAATAATAGATTTGTTTTTATTATTATACTCAATGCAATATATATATATATTCAAATGCTTCTAATTATCAGAATTGTTTTCAGATATTGAAAGTTCACAAAGTGCTCACGGAGCTGGAAAACCTCCTCATTCATTTCCTTTTCCGCATACTAATAAGAAAAGTTTCACCTCATGACCATGACCTTGGTAGCCTATAAAAGGTCTCTTCTATGTCATGCTTGCCCTCTAGACATTCTCATCAACCCAAATGGCCCATATGGTTTAACTTACCCTATAGAACCACATTTACATACATAAACTTTAAACTTTTCTACTTACTTTCATTCTGAAACACCAGGGCAGATTCTTTTTGAAGGTCGTCATTCGGGTTTAGAGTAAGCAATGCACGCCCAGACAGTAATGGGCAGCACTATGTTTTGAGGATAGAGAGAATTAAATGAGACAAATCACTCACTACAAAGTACATGGGGTGCAATGAAGTGACATTCAGTCTGTAAAGTCTGTCTAGGATTAATTTTGAGCACGATCACCACTTCAGCAGTAATGCTCATCTTAATACCTCCACAGAGGTAGCCATAGCACATATTAAATGACATTTTATGGAAGAACGTGCCTCTTGACTTGTTTACAAGTATGCCTGTGTAATCACATCCTTTACAGAGTGGACTAACTGGTCCTTAGTGAAACCTGTTTATGATGCGCCGTAAAGCACACAAACAGCTGCTCACTGTCCTCTAAGCTGACCAGCAGTCATTTCCACATACGGCTGGAGAAAGAGAAGATAGATTAATAGGTATATTAATATACCGCAGAATGCTAGGGTACGGCAGAGTGTAGCATGTTTCAACACAGAGACTGTATACTTAAAAATAAGGTGTATAATTAGCTGACTCATTATAAATAAACTGTGTTGATGTAAAAAAATAAATAAATAAATAAAAAAAATTTAATACTTTTTTCTATACTGGTCCATATGGCAGTAGAGATCTCACTGTGGAATCACTGCTGAGAGATGTTCTGCACCTTTGAGAAAGGTTTTGTACTTCCAGCATTAGGCTATTAACCCGTTTCTGGTGTATAGACAATGGGGCTATGTATATCTTTAGGGTTGACATTTCCAGCAGACTCTGTAAAAACATTGTTTATGGTGCAAGATAAGGGTTTATGACCAGTGTTTCACACAGTTGTGCAAAAAACATTCGACATGCTTATTTAAAACCAGCATGTATGTAGATCTGGTTTGATGGTTATTGGGGTTTGAGGATCAACCACTACGGACATCAACAGCAGGTGGAATTTTTGTCTATTTGGCCTGAATGAAGATTTCATAGAGAGGACTGGAAGTCCTACAGTGTCACCCATAATACTGAGTGCATCAGTAACACATTAGTTGTAGATTTGGTCAGTTGTGTATCAATATTGCCAAGGTGTCTGTCTCTGCCCTGACCATGAACCAAACTACTTCTGTCTTCATTTATTTAATCTTTGACAGTTCTAATTACATGCAGGTCTACTCAGTTGAAATATGTTCAAGAACTGAGCACTCACTCATTCAAGCATTAACATGGGCTAGATTTCATTACTGATTCACATGAAGACACAAAATGGCATTTTTAGTGTTGTCTGCCTCAACTGTTAAAGGCATTTCTAATATATTTTTTATATTCAGATTGTTTGTTTATAGATCCTGACTTATGTCTTTTTATTCAAAAGTTCATTCACATGACTTACCTGCAATACAAAAATTATTTATTAGAAATAAAAATGCACCAACAGAATGGAAAGTCGCACTTAAGCCTTAAGTGTTTTTATTTTGCCCCAGTGCATCTGAACCGTCAGGGATTTCTAATTATTTTCTTTTTCCAAACTTATAAAAATGTCCAACAGAGAGACTATATTCTGTAGCCCTAACGCAAGCCACAGATTTCAGACAATCCTGTTTGTAATTATCAGTTCATTTGGGAATATGGGATTTTCTTTAAAAACTAAGGGATTGTTTTGCTCTTGAATGAAGCCACATCAAACAGTATCAAACATAAGCCTTTAATGTGTCTTCAAAACCAAGAAAATGGAAATTCAACAATAAGGCGCCACTGATGAAGTCTGTGAGTCCCTCAGGAAAAGAGTTTGCTGTTTGAAGATAACGTTTTTTTCCCCTTTTTCTTCACGAAAGAAGAGGAGTTTTGTCAGTGCATCTCAAATAACAAATAAAGTCTGAGCAAATAATTTATAAAAAACTTTTTTCAAATATGCGTTGTGGAAAGGCAAAAAAACGCACACACACACACACACACACACACACACACACACACACACACACACACACACACACACAAGAATTCAGGAAAACAATAATAATCTGAAACTTACATAGGCCTGTATAGCTTGGAGGTTTTAGGGCTTTCCCAAATGTGTCAGAACTGCTTTTCAAAGTCATTTGTCACAGTTTTGTCCTTTCCTTATGGCTGCTATCTATGCATGATTTTTGAGGTACCTGCCAAAGAACAAAAGAAGTGCAATTCAAGGGAATCAGTAAGAATGTTCTAAAGTTTAAGGGGAGAAATAATTTTGTAGTAACTGTTTAGTGATTCGATTCATCTTGACGTAGGACAGAACTCGTACGACTATCCCAGAGGACTTGATCAGCTGGAACTATAGGTTCAAGGGTATGGTCAAGGATGGTCAATGAAAAATGTGGTTACAAAAAAAACAAAGCATGGATAAAGGTTTTACTGTTGCGATTGCTGATTTGTGTTCTACTTCACATGTTTCCATCCTTTAATTTACTTTTATTCACAGTCCATGATCTTGTATATCCACACGGAACTGCTAGGCATAAAGGAAAATGTATTAGTTTAAAATAATAAAAAGGTGATATGTAACTGAGTGATTCTATCACAAGAAGTCAAAAGTTTTAGCCCATAATCTAAAAACTCTGGTGAAGAAGATATAGAGTAATGAATTTCTCTCTCTCTCTCTCTCTCTCTCTCTCTCTCTCTCTCTCTCTCTTTCTATATATATATATATATATATATATATATATATATATATATATATATATATATATATATATATATATATATAAACACACATACATACTGCATAGATAGATAGATAGATAGATAGATAGATAGATAGATAGATAGATAGATAGATAGATAGATAGATAGATAGATAGATAGATAGATAGATAGATAGATAGATAGAAAACACTGTGCTGTAATTAAGATTGCACTAGGGCAGAACAGGACATCTCTTACAGTAAGTTTAATGCAGACAGCATAGCTTGAATTCAACAGGAAATATTAATAATGCAAAGTGCACCTGTATGTGCATAAATCACACAAATCCACAAATGACCTCTTAGACAAATTCTATTTGCAATGACCTGCATAGTACACAAAATATTGCTGCACTGACTGCTATTCTGTATGTAGGTATGCATGGAGAATATAAAGAATAAGGTTCATGCCATTAGCAAGGTCTTGCTTTGGCAATTGCTTCTAAGTGATTGTAAATTGCAACACCCATGATAAGTAAAGACAATTAACAATCTAATGAGTGTCATAATCAACAAACTATGCTCCAAGATGGTAATAGGATTGTACTGGGTGAGTCATTATAGATTAAGATTGATGTTTTCCCAGAGCTGCATAAGGTGAAGGGCCCTAAGTCTTTGTTAAAGCACAATTTATTAGTGCAGTGACCTATATCCTTTTCTGGCTGACTGATTTGGACTCAGTCACTCAAAAAAATACAAAGTCACAAAGACCATCATTAATGGAAATCATTGTAACCCTTTCTGTGGTCATTAAAATAATCTCAGAACAGTAACATTTTTGGCTATCTGGGAGAACAACTAAGTAGTCATTATTTGAGGCATCACAAATGGATGTCATTTTCAGCAATCATTAACATTATACTGTATCAGACAGAACAAGTTACATTCTAAGACAATATAAAACAAATATATATTTAAGTAACTGTTTTGGGTTTCTCTATCCTGGGAAAATCCTGGGTGTAAGGTGAGAATAGAGCCTGGAATGGGCACACCATTTCAACACGGGACACTATGGAAAAAAAAAATTCACACACACACAGAGCTGTGCAGGCACCCCTTTTGAAAAAAAAAAAACTGACCGCTCATTACTATTAATTAGTATTCGAAAAATAAGACAGGTACTAAAACATATCACTGTGTGAATGCTGCCAAATAGAAGGTTGGCTTTGATATTGGCAATTCTCTGATACCCTAACTCTAACCCTAACCCTAACCCCAACCCTAACCCTGATTCTAGAAGCTGCCGAAGTCTGCTGGCCTACAATAAACCTTTACCAAAAAAACTACACAAACACCATAACTGAGCAACCAAATGTATATTCATTAAGGACATAAAATGCTGAATATTCTGCATTTAATCATAAAATAAATGAGTCAGATATGGCATAATTTGTGCACATAGTTGTATGTAATGAAAAATCCAGTTTTGGCTAGACAGTTGCCCAAACAGAAAGCTCACAGAGAATCTTTGCCAGCTAGTAAAATTTGAATTGCCGCTACTAATGCAAAATGAATTAGCAGCTGGCAAAGTTTTCAGGTTAGTCCAAGCAGGCATTATAGCTATGAGCTGATAGCAGACAAACATTAAGTTCAGTATTTTATGTAAAACTATTAGCTAGATTGATAGAAAGTTAGCTAACATTATGCTAGCTGTTATACTGTAAAATCACACCAGTAGTAAAGTAAGTGGTATCCCTTGTGCTTCCAAATGTGTGGTTATTTCAATTCTGTATATATTAGCAGTGATGAAATTGGGATAAGGTAGTGAATACTGTTTTTCTATCAATGCAACAATATAAATGACTATGTCGAAAAAAAAAGCCAAAATATCCTGTCCTGGCAACAACACAAGCTGTGATCAGCACATAACATGTTATGGTAACTGAATTGATGTTACTGAATTCAGAGCTCTCATTACTCAGGCCCAGGCAGCCTCATGTAGCAGGTTACTGCAACTGATTGCGGTTTGGTTTGTGCTGTGTTTACAGGTTTCATAAAGCAGCTGGAAGCTGGCAGTGTGTTCACATGAAATATGTTCCATAGCCAGAGTTAACATGGTCGCTGGGACCAGCAGCCCAGCAGCTCAAGAGCTAGTGTTGAGTATACTCAGAGTGAAGAAGTAGTGTGTGTTAGCCCTCATTTTACCTTACAATCAGGTTATAAAAGAAAATTAATAAACCAGGCTACACCAGAGGGTAAATGCACCAGAGGGTAAATGTAACAAGAGAAGACTAAATATAAGGAGAATTGTAATAATGTATATAAGAAAACACAGTACCGTTAGCCCGGGATTAAGTCAAGCCATAAGCCATGTAGAGTTGCTGAAACGCAGTTTTATCTGTGTGTAAAGGTTATAAGTTCTCCAGAGTGTTATGTGATTTTAACCCAGCTGACACTAAAAGGTTCTTATCAACTTCCAACAACTTTAATAATGACCTCTGTGTTCAACTGACTGTTGTTTTTACTTGTTTTGAAGATCTGCCCAAGACTGCACCCAGAAAATTAAGTTTCAAACACAAACTTTTCTTTTACAACGAAATGTCGTGCAGATGCTGCACTTCAAACAGCTGTCAGATTAGTTCATTCAGTAATAAACAGCAACAAGTCTTTGGAAACACTTTGGATACTAAAACCCTGTATTGTTTTCACATTGGACTTGATTGAACATTTATAAAACATGAGTAAGCTGTTCTGTACACCATGTTATCATAACTAGCATTCTTAACATAACATGCCTCGCTTCAAGTGGTTTGTTTATAGTGTCCAACACCCACTTGTTTTTCATGCGTGTTTCTGGATTTCCATGAACCACATGAGAAGATCGAGGGTTTTTTCGAATGTTAAAAAAAAATACAATTAAAGACTTTATTGTGGGTCATTTATAGTAAAGCTGATTCCATTCACAGCTCCAGAAAAACTTTGCAAGAAATTCTATTAATAATTTAAAATCATGTAAAGCATTTTGACTCTTATTGCTACACTATGCCAACATCATACAGCGCTACAGTTTGTATAAGAATAGAGAAAATACAAACACATTTCAAGTCAATTGAACTCCGTAAGTTATTTTATTATATGGATCACATTTTTTTGCATTAATGTGGAACAGAGATCGGTTGGTAGGCTTAAGCCAGAACCAAAAGGAAAGTTTAAATTCCCAAATTGCAGGTTCATTATGTGGTTGCTTTATAGAAAATGAAAATCCTTCCCTGACTACTAAAATACCTCTTTCCTAACAGCCCTGAAAAATCATTAGTGACCGATTTCTTTTTTTACACGTCACTCAGTTTAGTCACTATAATTGCCATTGGGAATAAACATGGCACACGGGTATTTTTATTTTAGCGTATGCCATCTGACACTGTAATCACAGGTTTCTCCAGGTTGAAGGTAATCATTTAAAGACATGCAGATCATTGTCTGGTCAATCAAGTCCTTGCTGTCAGAACTACAGCAAATCTGAGCGGAAAGAAAAAGTTGTCTAATGTCAAATTAAATGATTTATATCATCCATCTAAATATACAGCTGTGTAGCTCTGTGCCTTAATAAAATCAGATACAGAAAATACGCACCTTGCTACTGTAAGATCTAATGTAATGTTTTTACAACTAAATTGCTAACTGGAAGGACTGACGCGGTAGGCTTGACGTCACAAATGGTTCACCTTTGGGTTTCTTTTTCCCTGCACACACATCTATGAAAAACGTGTCAGATTTTTGCAAGTGGCTGCTTGTGACAGCGCTCCACTGTGTAGAAACACTGTTGCTTTTATTCAGTGCCGTGGCCACAGACTGGGGCTGCTGGGGCCAAGTCCTGCACCTGCTTCTCCAACACTTCAACAGGCTATTTTCCTGCCAAGCAGGACCAATCAAGCAATCAGCTAAATCTCTGTGGAAACTGACAGAGGTAAGATTTAGAAGGACAATAAACAGAATGGTGTGTGTGTGTGTTTTTATATCATAGTGAGGACTAAATGTTACCTTAAAGATGGGAATATGTAAAATAAAAAAAATTTTGACATTTTATTGATTCCCCTGAGGAAAATCTCATTTTTTAGGTCTTATATTTAAAACTAAACTACATTTTAAAAACTCAAAATAATTTTGGTTGCACAGTTTAAGGTTAGGGTTAAACTTAAATTATTAGTTGCATGTTAAAGAAGGGAACGCACAAGTACTGTAAGACCGTGTGTGTGTGTGTGTGAGTGTGAGTGTGAGTGTGAGTGTGTGTGTGTGTGTGTGTGTGTGTGTGTGTGTGTGTGTGTGTGTGTGTGTGTGTGATAAATTCTGTTTCAATAATATTCAACTGGAATCTTGTGTTTTGTCAGATGTCAGGTGTAAGCCAAATCATACATTCGTTTTCGACCGTGGGAGCACATTAACATATTGTTCATGAAGAATAGAATGCCATTGAAATGCAAATACCAGTACGATTAAAACATGAATCTTGGAACAACCTCAACTGTGTGCAGATGTTTTCTCAATGATGAGTAAATTATGCATTCATGACCCAGCATTTCACATTCCAAATCAAATGCCATCCAATTATCAAAGGAAAAAAAAGGAAAGATTTTCCCAATTACTGTGTTAAATTAGAAACAATCATTTTTATTGATCTTTGTTATTCACAGCTAGAAGGGCAGTTATGCTTGTCTGTAAATAAAAACATATATAGAAATAAACACGTGGCAACTTCACCCAAAAGGGTGCTTAAAAACCTTCTCGAACACTCGACTGTGAGGTTCGTTAAACTGATTAGAGGTTACCAGAGGACATCAGATCTGCTCAGATCTGTCTTCTGGAAGTAATTAAGCTGCTCAAAAGAGAAAGACCGAAACCTCCCATCAGTACATGAACGTTCTTTCCATTTTGTCAAACTTAAATCAAAAACATATTCATTATTATCGGAAAACTAGCATGCAAATCTCAACCACTTAAACAAGAACAGCTAAATATGTACAAGATCATAAAGATGCACAAGGGTGTTTTTTCTCTGTTATTTATTTTTTTTATCCTGGAAGTCCCTCACTCTCTTGTACCCCAATACCAAATTTAACTTGATGATTTAAAGGAGACTGGAGTTAAAGGTGACATGCAGTAACAAGCAGCATTTTCAATGCATTTACACACTTTTTTTTGTTCAAATACCGGCACCAAATAATGATGCACCACTTATGAGGAAATAAAAGTCTGTCTGCAGAAGAGCAGACCACAAATAGAGATAGTGGGGGCGGGATGATTGGAGACAGAAAAAGTAATGCAAGCAAGAATAAAGGGAGTCCGTAAAGGTTTGTAATATGAGCAGACATTTGTGCCCAAATTAGGCAAGGATCTGGACAACAAAGACATGGAGGACTTCACTGACAGCGAAGCTGTGAGCATGGCTGCCTGGTTCTGGCTGCTGTGTGTCTCAAGGGAGAGATTTACTTCACAGCTGGCACAAGCGCAACAGAACTGATCTGCCTTTCCCATAAATCCCTCCTCCCTCCTATGGTTACTTCTAGGGTCGGACTGGGCCGGGTGTCGGGGATGGCACACATCTCATCAGTCACTCCGAAATCTCTGTGCCAAGACTGTGCCCAGTAGAGAAACACTCTGCAACGTTTTACTCACCCCACACACACACACACACACACACACACACACACACACACACACACACACACACACACTCTTTCTCTCCTTCATCTACACACCCTTGCTAACTAAAAGAATTGTTGTTCCACCCATCTGTATCCAGATGCCCCTTTCAAATGTTCTTTGTATATGTGCATGAAGAAGGTAGATGTGTTTGTGTGTGAACTGAACATGTGCTATATCCATCACTTTCTTGTTGCTTGGCTGAAACTGGTTGACCTCTGAGTTGCATTTAGCCAGTTTAGTCAGTTGCCCTTGCGTCTTTTAACCCTAGCCAACAGGGCTGGGCCCTCAGGCATCAGAGGAGTTAAAGAGAGTGGAAAACCCACGCTTGGCCGCTTCTATGTTTACTACTGAGTTTTATACAGCTCTCATGGAAGAAACAAAAGCAATGTAGACAGTTTGCAACTTTCTCTCCGGCTGCCTCAATCATCATCAGCTACACGCTTTTAAAAGCAGAGGCTGATCTTCACCACTCACACCACATCCATACCCAAACTCACCCCAGAGATCACCCTGAACCAGATAAACAATCATCCACATAACAACCATCCGCCAGAGATTTTCTTTTTTCTGCAGAAGCCAATTGTTATGGTCCAGTTAAAGTTTTAATAGCTTTTTCATGGCTTAGAGAAACTAGGGCTTAGAGCGCCACAGTCTTCATGTTTATACAATTCAATGCCAGTTTTTACACTATGCATAACATCTTTATCACGTGTCTTTTATGATGCATGAATATTGTCTTGGATGGCACAGTGGTACAGGCAGTGGTCCCACATCTGGTCCCAAAGCTCCAGGCTCCCAGTTTCAATTCAGAGCTCGGGTTACTGCTTTCTCCATGTTTCCATGTAAATTTCTTCTAGGTTATGTGGTCTCTACCCACACAGCGTAAACATGTTGGTAGATGTAAATCATACTTAGTTGTAAATCAATAAATGTTAAGGTCTGTGTTTGTTGTTTGCATCATATAATTCAATGGACTCGGATCCCAATCAGCCTCCCAAACCATAAGAATATTAAAATGTTTACTGAAGACAAATAAATGTATCAATCGATATAATTGTTTTATATATACATATATACAGCTATGATGTAAAGTCCTCTTCTAAGTGTGCAGCAAGATAAAAAAAAAAGAAATCAATGTTTTAGAAATCAGTTTAGTTCTAATTGGAAAAGTTAACTGTTAACTTTCCCAATTACTTCTGAACTAATTCAGCCAACTAGGTTTCATCACATTCACAATATTGTAAAAATATGTATTCACAGAAATATAATATTGTGTTTGCAGTTAGGGTTTGCCTTTAAAAATATAACAAATAAAATTTCTTTCAAGCAGATGTTTTCACTATTAAGCGCACACAGGGCTGAATGTGAATGTGAGCTGACACAGACATGAACAAGCTCTTCAGTTCTTCAGCAGGCTTGTCAAGAGGATATTGATACAAAACTGTTTGTGAATTAGCTTAAATATTACTTGGGTTAACCAGTGGCCAGTGTTGGGCAATAACGCGTTACTAGTAACGCAGTTACTTTTGACAGTAAATAATACTGTAACGCATTACTTTTTAAATAAATAAACTCCGTTACCGTTACCGTATGGTGCGTTGTCCTTTTTTTTTAATGAATTCATTTAGGCTGAAGTGTAGCCTACAGTCTTACCTGTTTACAGCAGAGACGCAGGTAGGATGTAGGATTGGTGGATGAACCACTTTAAACACGAAGTAGACGCACTGTGGGCGTGTTTCCGTTTATTCAGGTCTGTGCGGCAGTAATGGCGAGTCGAGGCGAGAGCAAGACGAGTTTCTCAAAGTGGAAATAGGCTCATTATTTTACTTTAGTTGAGCATAAAAACTTTTTAGTCAAATGTAAGCTGTGTCCTTTTTGGGTCGAAGGTCGTATCTACTGCGATAAACAGCAACTCCAATCTGTCGGAGGTCCTCCAGAAACTCCATGCCTCCACAAAGCTAGTAGCTAGAAGCTAACCTGGTGTTCTGTTCTACATTGTTGATAGTTTTCATACTTAAGCTGTGAAAGGAATATTTTAAGAGCTCAACACAACAGCTTTTATGATGCAGAAGCCACTTTAGTTTATGATCGTGAATATATTATTCAGCTTGTTTTATAATTTATTTCAGAAATCCTTGTGATATATTCAGTTTGTGCTGGTCTGACTTTAATAAAATAGTGTTTAAAAATGACTTTTTTTTAAGTCAGTTTTGTGTTTGTATAGATCATAAAAGGGGATTATTGGGAACATTAAAGAAGGTTCTTTAAAAAAGTAACTAAAAAGTTACTTTTAGCAGTAACGCATTACTTTTTGGTGTAAGTTATCAACAAAGTAATTGAGTTACTTTTTGAATAAAGTAACTAGTAACTGTAACTAGTTACTATTTCTTAGTAACTAGCACAACACTTCCAGTGGCTGATGCTGGGGTTTGGTGAGACTGGCAAGATAGAAAGCAACACTGCAGCAGATCATAGCAGTAAGTTGCGTAGTCCAATACTGTAGTTATGCTAATAGCTCTGACAGCTAACAAAACACTAAGAATGGTGTTCCTGAGAAATAGTGGATGTTTTATGTTTACATGTTTACCTGCATTAAAGTTCACAATTACTTGCATTAAAGGTATTAATATATATTTAGACATCCAGACATAAAGCGCAGTGGTCCTCCGGAACTCGCAGGGGTTACGTTTTAATATCCGTGAATTTTGGACGCACCCCCATAGCCCTGTTATACCTTAGTAAATTCATCTAGACATTATGTCACTTTAAAACAATAATGTGTTTTTAAAAAATGTATAAAATTTGTTCGTTTAAAATGTTATTCCTAACGTTCCTGAACATTTAACATCTAACACTTGCTGTTAGATAGGTTCCAAATGAGAACCCGCAAATTTTCCGAGCCACGATTTTCGAGCCGTGAATTATCAGTGGTTGACTGTACAGTTGTTGACTTTTTACACCGAAAGGAAAAATTACAAGCTTTTAATTACTTCTGAAAAGCAAAAAATTATTTTTAAAAACAGTTTGTCATGTTTCTCAAAAGCAAATCCAGATCGAGTCTTTAAAACATTAAACATTTGTTAATTGAACAGTTACCTTTTAACTGTCTCAGGTTTCTAATGATCTGGGCTGTGTGATCCCTAATTGTCTTTATACCTAATTGTCTTTGTTGACAGTGCAGTCAATCTAATGATCAATGACTAAAACCATAATTCACAGTACAGCGAGATTCACCATGCAGAATTATAATTCTGTTATTAAAATTATAATTAACTGTTTCGTGACTATGAAAAATATCACCTTATTAAATAACACTATTAAGAAATAAAGGTATGCCATGAAAATTAGGGCATATTAAACCCATTCAACTTCTCCTTTTCTTAACTATTTCATTTTGTATAAAGGTAGCTGCAGTTCCACAAGACTGCCTGTGATTTACAGCCTATTTGAACAACACACTCAATCTCTTGTAGCTCCTGTGTTCGCCCAGTGAGGTAAAAGCTAATGGTCATGAACAGGATAGTACAAAACACATCGCTAACAGCTTCCCATAAAACTTGATGTCAAAGCTATTCTTGACAAAGTACTCGAAACGGATAATATACACTTTCTTTTCTTTCTTTTTTTTTACCTGACAGGAAAGTAGCATAGAAAACAGTATACAGACCTGTATCCAAACATTTGTATAGTGAGTTTCCTTCAGGTAGGAAAGTTCTAGAAGGGGTAATAAAAATGGAAAAGTTTTAAGCACACCAATTACTGTCTAGCTTTTTTTTTTGGCTGGCTGTCACTGTGTATACTTCACTGAAAAGTTTAAGCGCAAAAACAGAACGTTTCTGACGTTAATCTTTTTTGTCTGGTGGTTCTGTTTTAAAAAGTGCTTTTGAAGTAAATATCTATCTTGCGTGCTCGCTTGGCCTTCTTGCATCTGTTTATAATACAAGTATTTTCAACAAGCTCTTGCAGGACAATAACTGGAACATTCCGAATACAATAAATCTTGGTTTTCTACCAATCTTTTTTTAGAAATCCACTCACAGCTGTTGGCCTCATCACATATTTCTCTAATTTGATCAATTCAAACAGTAAATAATAAACACAGGAACGCAAACAAAAGAGAGAATCCTGTGTGGAAGCTCTGAGTAATTATGTTCATTTTGTAGATCTCCTCACAACACGAGCATGGCTTTACTTCAGACTGCTTCAGTCACGTGTAGACAAGGTGAGCACCCGCAAGCTTCCTCTAAAGCTATTGTAGAGCTAAAAACAGGGGTCAACTTCATCTAAGAGGTCTTAAAGGATGCACTAACGGTAAAAGTGTCTTGTCACACAGTGTAGCATGTTTATTTATCCTCAAAGAGAAACCGATATTAAGCTTTTTTGATGACAATTTTTTTAGACCATTCTCAACTGTTTACAAAGACGTATTTCTGCAATTTCCTGCAGAAGATCATTTCAGAATTATAGTGGCCATGCACAAATTGTTCCACTTTCCACTTCTATTATAACACTTCGAACAGAGGGCACGACCAAATCCTCTTCTGCGCCGTGTGTTAAGTGAGTGTGAGTATTGACGTCAGTCTGATTTCTCCATTAATGCACAGCCTGTCTCTAAATGTGTCCAGATCTCATGCTTAGGACTTAATGGACGACAAATGGCTGGTGACCTGTCTGCATGGAGAGTGTGTAAAAGCCCATCTCTGTCTTGTACCACCAGCACAGCGCAAGTACAGAAAGCATCCGTCTGGAGTGCAGTCAACAGCACTGTCTTGATTTTGCTACAGGATCTTTTTATCCATAGTTCTGACACTTTTATATACTGAGACTGATGGCAAATGCTGTAGAAATCATGGCTTCATGCTGAGTCTGTCAAAACATACAGAAAAATATTAGGACTTTTATTTAATTGCACTAATCAGCTGATCATTCTTGAAATATTTAACATGAGCGACTACAGTTTAGACTTTATGTAGTTGTATGCTAGTACATTGTATTCCAGTTATTATACCACAAGAACAAAAAAAGTTATAGTTTTATATATATATATATATATATATATATATATATATATATATATATATATGAAGAAGGCTTTAACAGTGGAAACTTGTTCAACACGACAGACGTCTCTAGGCAAACAAAGACCTGACATGGACAGCACAGGAAGACAAATAAATCTACCCCACACCAAGCATGATACAGAGAGAGAGAGAGAGAGAGAGAGAGAGAGAGAGAGAGAGAGAGAGAGAGAGAGAGAGAGAGAGAGAGAGAGAGAGAGAGAGATTTACTTTGAGAGTTAAACTGAAGGAAAATGTCAGGCTATTTTAGTTGCTCTAAAAAAGGGAATTTGCAAACACAGACAGTGGGGTTTGGTGTAGAAGAGAAGCCAGAGGAATGTGGAGTCCACATTATTTAGCTCAGTTTTAATTGTCTGCAAAAAGAACAATTACACCAAAAACTGGTTTAAACACTGAGGGAATTTTGTTAAATGCTACATCATTCTGCCCTTATTCGAGGAAAACTTTCACAGTAAAGAACAGCACAACTTTACTTTCTCATGTTTTCTCTTGAGAATGAGAGTTATAAAGTTTTGAGGGGTTGAGAGTGGAATCTGGGTAAAATCATACTAAAGTTATTGCTGTCTGAAAAAAAAAAAAGAAAACATGCAGGCACAGAGTTTCAGGTTTATAAGTTTTGTCAGTTTCAGTTGCCGTATCCCAAATTGAACAAAGGAATTCTTGTTTTAACATAAAAAAATAAAAATAAAGAACATCAAATTTATTATTTAAGCTGTTCTGAAACTTTTTATTTTCGCAAAAAACAATGCATGCATATATATATATATATATATATATATATATATATATATATATATATATATATATATACTCAATTTCCTTTTACTGATATTTTAGTTTATATAGATATATATCCATTGTGGCAGGCAGGAAAAGAGAGATTATAAAAATTAATAGTAAGAAAAAGTTAATATCCTAAATTTTAAAATAGTAGTAATAATAATTACATATATATATATATATATATATATATATATATATATATATATATATATATATATATATATATATATATATATATCTGTAATTATTATTACTACTATTTTAACACCTGGACTAGGATATTAACTTTTTCTTACTATTAATTTTTATAATCTCTCTTTTCCTGCCTGCCACAATGCCAATGCATTTTTTTACTAAATACAAAAAAATCTACTAAAATACAAAAATCACTGGGGATTCTTTGTATATTTTTATGATTCAGCTCCGCTACTTGGGGCTTCTGCTCCAAATCTTCTCTGAAAGTGAGAATGCTCTGCTGTAAGACTCTATATAGAACCCTAAAGGAGAAAAAGGAACAAAAAATGTTGATGAGAGGGAAAATGTTACAAAACAAAAATGAGCTTTTAAGGTATCACACTTTTTAGAAACACATTTCTTTTATTGTCTGCCTGTAGAGGACGGTGTATTCAGACTCAGTTCTGTAAGGTTATTATTATGCAGTATGAAGCTCAAAGCTGAAATGAAAATCATATACAGCTCTGAAACTGTCAGTCTCACATACTTGCAAGCTGGAGTTAAACACACAACAAATCCCACAATCCCCTTCTGCAGTGCTTTTATGTTGGAAGAAGAAAGTTTACATATTGCCTCCTAGTGGTAGAGGCTCAACTCACCGGAGCAGTGGGAGACTCGGGAGAGAGCTGATATTCCATACACAGCTGGAGCACTGCAACACCAGATTCATCTGTTAATGTGCCGGCTCCTAATATATACATTATATACATAATTCCTCATGTTTTCATTACACCGCAGTCTTCATACCTGGGGATATGTTGGCGGTGGGTATATATTAACTCATTCATATATCATTATTATTATTATTATTATTATTATTATTATTGTTTTTGCTATTATTATTATTATTATTATTAATATTATATATTATTATATTATTATTTTTTAGCAGCAGCAGCAACAAAGCTGAAAATACAGAGGGGTCATAATGTGTCATATTTGTATTCATGATCCAAAATAACAGCCAGGACAGATACAGTAATAGTCTTCTTAACATCTGGGGTTCAATGTCATTTTCCATTCAGGCAACCAATTTCACTCCCAAACACACACACACACACACACACACACACACACACACACACACACACACACACACACACACACACACACACACACACACACACACACACACACACATTTCAGGGACTACATCTAAAGCTCTTAGAAATTCACACAGAAGATTCACTCTTTCTGACCTAAACACGAGTAAAGAAACCTTTCCAAAGTAAAAGATGGATGTGTGTGTGTGTGTGTGTGTGTGTGTGTGTGTGTGTGTGTGTGTGTGTGTGTGTGTGTGTGTGTGTGTGTGTGTGTGTGTGTGTGTGTGGTTTGACTTAGGAGATGTCGTGAGACATCATTTGTGTTTATTAATTTAAAATGATTTTAGATTGATGGTGGGTCTGACAGACAGTATAAATGGCCATTTATTCATTTGTTAGATTTTCACACTAAATTAACAACAATTAACATTGTAAGTTGTGCTACATTGTAAGTGGGCTGCTAAAAAGTGCTACATAAATAAAAAATATCTTATTACCATTATTAATGTTTATTCTGATGTACTGCTTGGGTAAATGCATGGTTTTCTGTGCCAACATGTCAAAATACACCTGAGTAAACAATCTGATTGCTCTTGATTGCTGCCTAATCAGTCCTGGTGAAAAAAGCTTTGTAGCTTATGTAGGTCTATGATTGATTTATGAATTACACATGTTTCCTAGTTGCTGAGCTATTTAGAAATCCTTACCACTGCAGTTTATTTAGTTAGTTTGAACAGTATTTGGTTAGTAATTTTCATTTCACCACACCTTACATTCATAGATCAATATTATTATAATAATTCTTTAAAACTATAAAAAATAGTTTTTAGTATCGCAAGTAATGTAGTATTTGTTAAGTATTAGTTACATAACTATTATATAACATGCATTCATTAAAAGCTAACAGAAAATTAATTTTATGTAAGAACTGATCTGTAAACTTTTCATATGAATGCCCAAAATAGATTGAAAACATTATTATTATATTTTTAATATTTCTTTTAAGAAAAATAAAAAAATATATTTTTATTGTCCTCAAAAGGTTGCCATTTTTTGGAAATACACATTGAGTCATCTCTAAGGCTTGAAATGGCATTAACACATCTGGTGTAATGCATGTAAATTGCACTTAAAATCTGTTCCATTAAATGTTTCTTTGTGTTGTATCTTTTCCTAGTCTGACATGACTTCTTTTGCAAAATGCATTCTTAAAAAAAATATATAATATAAATAAAGTAAGAAAATTTACAGGACACATTTTGCAAAAAAAATAAAATAAAAAATATGTTAATTCCTTTTATGTATGGACACTTTTGTTATACCCTGTATAAAAACGAAGAATGAAAAAACTCCAAAGCAAAAAGAAGAGGGATATAAACGTCTCAGGATTTAAGTAACAAGATTAAGGAATTAAAAGCATCTCCATGAAAATTAGACTATTTTTTATAATGATCAAAATGAATGAATTGTAAAGTATATTGGCTTAGAAGCTCCCAGAGTAAAATTTGGAACACACACCATAACCAATACTTATCTGCATTTTTCTCCCAGCCAAATACGCTGTACTAAATTCTGCCATATCGCGTAACGTAAGATGTGTGCTTTTTGGCCTGGCCCATGCACAAAACTAACAATCACTAGGTTCGACTGACCCTAGTCACATTGCTCACTGGCTTGTGACTGCAATTCTCTTTAAGACAAAATTCATGACTAGTCAAGCTTTACATTGAACTTAAAATCCACATAGATTCAGTATTATATTCCAAATTTATCTATCTATCTATCTATCTATCTATCTATCTATCTATCTATCTATCTATCTATCTATCTATCTATCTATCTATATATATATATATGTATATATATATGTGTGTGTGTGTGTGTGTGTGTGTGTGTGTGTGTGTGTGTGTGTGTGTGTGTGTGTGTGTGTGTGTGTGTGAGAGAGAGAGAGAGAGAGAGAGAGAGAGAGAGAGAGAGAGAGAGAGAGAGAGAGAGAGAGAGAGAGAGAGAGACACAGAGTCATGTCTGCTTGTAATTCACTTACAGGCACAGCGTCGACACTCAATCAGAGCAGCAATAGAGGGCCACAGGAACACATCCAAACCCATGTGCCGGATCCATTACCTGCACACAGGCCGGCGCCACATGTGGGATGACTAATATATTCCTATACATTGCTGTAAATATTATGTATTTCCTGGCAATGGCACTCCATTGCCAGTGTTATAAACATATTATTTTATCCAGCACAGACAACTGTGCTATTATTCACAAGTACAGGACTTTTATTATTCTCTGGCTGCTGGTTTCGATTTGAAGGACAAGCCACTGGACGTGAAACATATGGCCAACAGGTTTGTCTAACTCCAGTTTTGGTGTACTAATAAAATCATTACTATAGCCCGGGCCCAGAGATACAAAGATAAGGCATTTAAGAGTCTACAGTAGATTACATTAATTATAATATAAATTAATTTTACAGAATATGCATTGTTAGTTTACTTAGGGACACGATAAGCAATATGTGAATAATTATATGGCTATATTAATATAAAAACAACAAAATTAGCTGTAGTTAACAATATTAAAATTTTCCAATCAGTACTAATTACATAGCAATAAAATAGTAATATTTCTATTTCATTTTCTGTTTTTGAAAGCATCAGTTTGTGTGGGGTTTTTTTTTTTAGTTTAGTTTAAAACACGTCTGCTTCAAATGAACACAGATAAAGATTTTTCATTTTGCACATATAAATATGAGCAAAAATTATGTTATAAAAAGCATAACATTTGTTGAATAAAAATAAAAAATGTAACATCGATAGATTGACACAAGTATTCAGACACCACCAATATTACATTTTTCTTTTTGCAAATTCGTTATCGGCAATTACAGCTTCAATGTCTACAGTAAAGTAAATGGCTTTTTGCAGTATTTTAGGGCAATTTTAGTCCATTGCTCTAGCAAATCATCTTGATTTCCCTTAGGTTATGAATGTTCCTCTGATGGACTCACTTCAATATCCTCCTTAATTTCCATAGGCAGGAAATTATCTAGGCTTTCATGAGTTATTTTTGCTGTCTGTATAGAGTTGTTGTCTTATTGAAATAATCATCTCCTCCCGAAAACCTGTTTATTAGCCAGTAAGATTAAATTCTCCTCTAAAATCTCCTGGTACATCAGTCGAGTCATGTTTCCTCCAACAATGTGTAATACCTTATCTTGATCCTTTCACTTCTATACTTCACTGTGAGTATGATGCCGTTGTTATGATCATAAACACATCACATCTTTCTCCAAACATGACAAGCCGAATTATTACCAGAAAGTTTCCTTTCATCTTTTTTTTGAAAAACTTTAAATGGTTGTGTCCAAATTTTAGATCCACAAATCAGTCATGACTGTGGTGCAGTTCATTGCTTATTGTTCTTTGTGCTTCTGATTCTGTGCTTCTGATTCTTCATCAATAGTGTTGGATCCTGTTGTAAAATCTTCTTTGATTGTTTGGGATTATAAAATTTTAACCTGGATAATATTGTAGGTTCTGCAGCGTTTAACATGTCTTTATTCTCCATCGTTCAGAAAGCTGATTGCTACTTGTTTTGTGAAACCTTGCTAACCAATGACAACTACATTATACGTTCAAATACGTGATTTGGATTTATGCATATGGAGTGAAATAAACAACAAAAATCTGACTCCTTATTTCCCATCCCTGTATACTGGGATGACAAGGTATCTGAGATGTGGTTATCTACACAGAGCCCTGGTGCAGAAATTAGTCTTATTTTCAGGGAAACTACTTATTTAATTTTGGAGCTCACTGAGAATAAAGGCGAGAATGAAGATGGAGTTCATCTCCAGCATATCATCTTGTTTTTATTTTACAGTTTTGGAAAATGTCATCTGTTTCTGAGTAATTACGAGATGCAACATATACTATTACATTGCTATTATGATTATGATTACAATTATGCATATTACTGCTGCAATTACGTAAGAATATGTAGGTTTCATAGGATTATGATATTATGCACTGTTACTTTTACTTTATTCATTTTCATCCAGATGTTATAGATTACTGTGGGAAAAAAGGTGTAATAATAATGAGAACCAGGCCGAGCATGATTCAGTGAACATGTCACTGGAATATAAAAAAAACATTCTTGACATAAGATGTGTGTGCATTATTTATTATAGCCTGGCATTTAGGTTTGGAGTGGTTCAGCTGCAGCTTGCAGGTGTTGAGCATTCCTTGTTTTTTCTCACTCCCTATGTTTCAGGCAAGTCCTGTCTGGCCAGTCTGTTCTTATCAGCAGAACCACAGGAGAGAGGAAGCCTAACCTGACCCACAGCAGCCTGGAGAACAGTCACTTGGTCACTGTATGCTCTGCCAGGACAAAACCCTTCTGCTGGCCTCTGCAAGAAAACAAGTCTCTCAGGCCAGAGGCGAAACAGCACGCATGGCCGTCCTCACCTCTCTGACCTTTTTCTGTTCTCTCTATCCCTTGTTTCTGTTTATTGTGTGATTTTGGCATCGCTGCCTCCTCCTCTGTGAAACAATGGACATCTTACAATCTGCTGCTTCTGTGGAGATAAAACACAAACACACTCCTGGACATCACATCGTTAAAGATAATGACAAAAACATGGTGCTTTTGATTTTCTGTTGTGTTGTGAAGTTGTGAAAATGTTCAGATAAATTCTAAAAGATAAATTTTCACACACTCTCTCACTCTTATAGGCCACCCACACACACACACACACACAAACACACACACACACACACACACACACACACACACACACACACACACACACACACACACACACCATGCTGTCATCATTATTGAAAATTATAATGATATTTCTCTTACATTCAGACATGCATTGTGAGCTTAAAGTTATCTTAATAATTTAGGTTTTCAGTATGTACACATCGATTAGCAATAGATTGTTGCTTAATATACGTTTAAAATAAAGCAAAAAACTCTTTAGAGAATCACAACATCAGCTATAGATATTGCACATTATTCAGAGCACACTAGGCAATTAACAGCTCCTTTACCTGACTAGAGTTAGCAAGTTAATCCTGATATTTATAGTTGTTGCCAGCTAGGTGAAAATAACTCATGGGTTAACCTGGACACTTTATTATGAGGTTTATTGGGCTTGTCTGTGGCTGTGGAAATTGCAAATCCATATACTTTATCACAAGTAGTGGAAAAGCAAACCCCTATTTACCCCAGTCAATTTATTGCTTATTTCCCTGCTTATTTCCTGAGCAGCTAATTATTTTCCTGCGCTACTTTTTTACCATTTAATAATAAAGTGTTGTGTGAGGACAGATTTAAGCTTGAATACTGATATAAAAGATTAAATACAATGTACAGGACTTGGAGTTAGAATTTTGGGCTTTACATTAAGATGTTGGTGTGTTATTTTAAGCGTTGGAAAAAGAAGTTGCTTTCCTGTAAGAGGAGTTGAGACTAAGAGCCGGTTAGCAGTAACAGGGCATACGTTTACAAGCTCTGCAAAAGCAGAGGGTCTCCTGGGGTCCGGCTTCAGGCTGTAAGTGAGTGTCCACTTTAGATCGGCCATGAGATATGGTCCGAGTTTCAATGGATTCAGTGTGCCGAATGATATACTTGTAGTTTTAAGTAACTAAATACATTGAGAGGCTGAAAACACACACTTTTGAAAAAACACATTAATTTCCGAGGTTGTCTATGATTTTAGAGATTGTGTTATCACTATTCGTGAAAATATACAGGTATATATATAATTCCATGAACCACCAGTAAACTTTCAACTCTGATGTGTGCATGAATATACAAACCAGCTTATAGGCAACAGCTTTCCACCTCAAGTTTCAAAAGAGGGCATTTTTTTTACTTTTGTGGTATTCATAAGATGTTGTGCAGAATTGGTTTATGTGATCCAGTGGCCAGTAATACTTACATAGCAGTGTTTATTCAACTGCAGCCACTGGACATTTTGCTTTATAGATGCCCCATATTGACTCCAAGTCACTGTCAGACTGAAATTAAACTCATAAAATTAAAAATGATTCTAAGCAGATGGCTCCTAAATGAAAAAAGAGGACAAATATTCTCAAATGTTGTTTGGACAATGCCAGATCTGTATTGCGCCTTGAATAGATTTAGCAGCAAAAAACCTCAAAGCTTTTAAACATTACAATAGGCCAAGACACACCAGATCAAAGTCTATTAAAGGCATTCTTTAACTGTGGCTGTTTAAGCTGTCATAGGTAAGTCTATCTGTACCTCTCCCTACAGAATAATAAGCTTAATATTCTCTAAAAGCTGTGGTGGAGCTTATCTTGATTAGCCTTTCCATCGTCTGTTCTCTGAAGTGTCAGAGCTATTGAAATGAGTCAAATCGTGCTTATTTTGACATATGGTTTCTCAGTTTGTTTTTTGTTTGATAATGAGAACCACGTTTGTTGGCTGAAAACATAACATACCGCCTCAGTGAGACCAAGAGGAAATTACCTGAGGCATTTATGCTGATTTTGTTTCAGCACTAAGCTCCGCTCACGTTCTTCTGGTGGCTAACAGACCGCTCCTCTAAATGTTCAGTGACAGATTAGCTTAGAGATGTCTCACCACATTAAACAGTATGATAAAATAGCAGTGGCATGTTTACTGTGGTAACTTAGTAAATAGTAGCATTATTTTAACTCAGACAAATTCTTACTTTCAAAATGACACAAGTAATGATTACTAAGTCAACACAAGCTGTAAAAAAAAAAAAAAAGACTATAGGCCACAATGGTTTAATTTCTCACCATAGCCTCTGTGGGCTGGCAGCTCACAAGCCCTCATGGCGGCACTAATGACTGCACCCACGTTACACTTGTGTGTCTTCCTTCATCTTTCACGTTCTTTCCACCCAGGTGCCTTTTTAAAAAAAAAAAAGAGAAGCCCTTACAAAGGTGCTCCTGTATGTAGCCAAGTCTGTGCTGTTTTGGCAGCGCTCAGTTTTTCCAGGGTGAACCTGGCACTCTGTTGTTTTTTCTTCCCCAAAGCCGAACGGGAAGAAAAGCTGATTCGGCTGTGGTGGACAGTGCAAATTGGGTCATTAGGCCCAGGGGGAGCTGAACATACAGAGAGCAGCCTCACACAGAACTCTTCAAGGTCTGCTCAGGGTAAGCAGGATGCTACATTGAAAACAGAATGAAATTGAGAAGAGGATGAGATTGACTGATTAAATGAAAAAAACTAATTGTTGCACTTTTCAGCAAACAATATTTGAGCAATTGAATGCAGGTTAGTTTTTAAACCAAAAAGAAAAAGAAGAAAAAGAAAAAGAAAAAGAAGAGGAAAGACAGCCCCTCGTACTAATAGCCATTTTTACTTATTACACTATAACACAATAACATTTAGTATTGTATATAATATTTCTTTGCATTATGAATAAAAAAAAAAAGCACAATATAAAAAAATATTGTATAGATCAATATAAAAATAGGCTATGATTTACACAGGGAAGGTGACTTGTTTTAACATATAACATAAAAATTTTGTGAAATGGAATACATAAAGCTATTAATAAAAAGGATTAAAATGCAGGAAGGGCTACTTCAATTATACGATTGTCCTGCTTTAACTACATCGATTTATCAAGTACTGCTAAGCTGAATTATGTGCATTAAAAAAGCCAAAACTAAATTGAACACAAGTCATAAGACCAACAACCTCTATGGTTATGTGAGCGATGCACTAAAACGATTATTCTCTCTCTCACAAAATTTAATAATGGTTTGTTTACTATTTACTATGTTTTTCCTTTAATTAGGGTTAGTAAAATAAAAGTACAAATTGTCAAATGTAAAAAAATATATATTTTTTAAATAAATAAATACATTAATTATAAAAAAATTATTGTATGTAGTTAAAAGCATGCAGACTTTATGACATGTGAATGAATAAAAATCAGAAAACATAATGTTTGCTGAGGCAAAAGAAAATCAAAGAAAATGTCTGCAGACCTGTGGCAAGTTTTTGCTTTTTTTTGTTTTTAACAATGGACCATTTTTATTTATAAAAGAGCACAGTGATGTATCTAAGAGTGCATTTTAAAAGGCAAAGGGTGCAATACTGATTAGATTCTGCGAACTGCTATGTGTAGTATTTTTTGCTCAAATATTTCTTATTTTTAAAAGAGCATTTTCAAAAGAGATAGATAGAAAACACTGAACTTTCTAAATAAGGTAGACAGAACAGTTGTAATCAATTAAGTTCCAGGAATATGAAGGCTGATGACCCTCTGCTGCTGTTCTCTACAGGACTATGACAGACCAGGCTAAGAAGTGGCTCACAGATGGAGTAAATTGTTCTTGTCTGGCTCAGCCAGAATTCTGCGTGTGTGTGTGTGTGTGTGTGTGTGTGTGTGTGTGTGTGTGTGTGTGTGTGTGTGTGTGTGTGTGTGTGTGTGTGTGTAAATGCTGTTTCTTAAACAATTACATTGTGTCTGTTATTTCTGTGTCAAAGGTTTAAGTGTTTCGTGTCATGATGTCATTGAGCAGTTTTCATATTAGATCTTTTAAATGCCAGACCAGACATTAGATAAATTGACCTAAAATATCCAGAGCAACTTTTCTGGATCCTGTTAATTCAACCTGTTTTTAGTTTAACAAGGCATTTGTTACAGTAAAAGCAAGCAAACTCTTCCTTGCTGTGTGTGAATGCACTGTGTGTGTGTGTGTGTGTGTGTGTGTGTGTGTGTGTGTGTGTGTGTGTGTGTGAGTGTAAATGCACTGTGTGTCTGTGTGTTTGTATATACGCAGGTGCAGGTAGATTTGATCGAGCAGCTTTTACACACCCACAAGCCATTTCCCTTCAGTTAAACCATATTTCATATGCAAAAAGCCATCACCCTCAAAGAGGAAAGCTCGAGCAAATGATGAAAAGCCCAACTGGAATCTATATCAGATAAGGAAAAAAAAAAAACACGCCACATGCCAGAGCAAATGACTGGTCATCGGGTTGTCCAGCTTTATGGATTTGCTGTTCAGTCACAAATCATTATGGCCACAAAGCCAGAACAAAGAGGCAGCATGAGTAAGCCAGTGCAGGCAGGCCAAGAGAGATGATTATAAACAAACATGCTATATAAAAAGCTTTCCATTCCTGTCTTATTTCAAAATGCTGGGTAAAATTGAGTAGCTGTTTTGTGGCTTCTGTTGTCCTGCCATGGTTGCAGTGATCAGTCAATGTGGAAAGCCTTTATAACTGTTGGTAGAAAATTTCAAGCATGTAAGTAATTAAAAAGGGATATTTTTTGTTTGTGTATGCTTGCACAATGGATTTGAAAACAAACAGTGCCTACACAGATGTAGTGTAGTCCAGAATTCTTGTCTTAATTTGATTGCATTTTAAAACTAGATTTCATCAGTCATATAGGAATTAGGGTTTTTTGTGCAAATTCACCCAATTGTTTAAAAAGCAATTTGATCAGTTAACATAATCTTTTAAATGAAAATTTAAAAAAGCTGCAGATTAAAAACGTGGTTAACAGGCTGTAACCCACAGACGTCAGTGCACACGGGGTGATGCTGTGCCAAATCTGCAATGCCATCATTTTCAGTACTTGTTTCATGCTGTGGGCAACAGCAGTGAAGGATGAGGGCTGAGCTCATTTTTCCATCTCACAGTCCTGAGCTGGTGTCTAATTATCTCATCATAATGAAAAGTTAGAATAACGTTGGCCTTTCCGTACCCTAGGCCTGCCTCTGGCACCCTGTTCCTACATTGTTCCAACTGCCCACCACAATCTGGCCTCCAAGCATCTGGCCAAGTCTCATGTAGCTAAAACAGACTGTGTGAAAACTTTCAACTGCATGGCCTGAGAACAAAATGACATTGACAGTGACAAATTAGCAGCATGATCATTTTGGCAGTGATCTATACAACGCAATGGCAATGAGTCATGTATATAGTTGTTTAAGGTCAGGCCATAATGGAATATTAAAATGAAGAAAAAAGGGTTTACTGATTGAGAGAAATGTATAACTGATATACTGTAAAATGCTGTAAAAGTCCAATGAAGAAGAAAATATGCAATTTTGAAACCATTTCACCGTTTAATAACATTGCTAATTGTGATCGTCAGCAAAATGGTGACATGCTAATGATCATCGAGCTACCAATATGCAGACAGAATGGAATGGACACATACAACATAGATAGCAAGCGATACAACAGATGGAGGCTAAAACAGCAAATCTCTGCACAGCTTTGTATTTCTGCAAAGGCCACACATAGAGAGCAGATATTTAAAGCGTATATTTTTACATAATTGTTAGAGGACAGCACTGTCAACAAACACATAAATGTTTGTTTGATAGGGAGACTTTTTACAGATCATCAGATCCAAGGTTATTAGTCATACGGAGGTGGTCGGAGGAGATAAAACAGCAGAGCGGTGTGCAATGAAGTCATAAAGCCTTCATCTGAAGGCATCACCCACAGGTTTAAACATTTCCAGTAAACCAGGCAATTGGGACAAGATGAACTAAACATAACAAAAAGAATTATGAAGTGCCACAAAGTGAAGGCCAAATGGAGTTTAACTAATTTTAGTGTCAGAGAAAGTATAGGAATTGATCAGTGTCCTGGTTGTTAAATAGGATTTATTGGTGCCAACCTTGGAGTGGCCATGATGACACATAAAGGTCACAGAGTAAAGCCCAAGAACAGGCATTCAGACTAAAGAGTGAGATTTTGAACAAAATATATTATGATTATGATTTGCTTTATTCATACATTAAATAGGGAAAGGTTTTGTGGACACCAGATGATATGATTCCATGTGCTTTTTTGAACATTCTATTAGACATTAAGTGCATTAACATTACGTTAACAGCACATTAAGGTCTGTGGGACACCTGGGGTCAGTCAGTATAGCTATATATATAGCTATAGTGGACCACTAAAGATCTTCCACTTCATTCCATGTATACGATGTCTTAATAGAGCTAGCTTTGTGCACAAGGGCCTTCTCATACTGGAACAGGTTCGGGTGTTGTAGGTCAATTTTATATATTATATCTAAATATATCCTATACAGTTGTGTGCCTCCAACCTTGTGGTAACAGTTTTGGGAAGAGCCAGAAAAAGAAAAAGCTGTCCCAATTCTTTTCTCCTTATAGTGTATATAACAACACCGCTTTAATATATAGAAAACATTGTGCTATTCATTTACTGTAAATTTTATTTAGTCCTTGATGAAACATTTACTCCATTCTAACACTGAGGCATCTTGTTGAGCTCCTTGCTATAATCTAAAAGGGAAATGTTTTGCAAGTCATGCACACAAAATGGCATTTTAAATGTGTTTGGAATGCTCTGGTTTTAAAAACGGTGCAGCTGTGCTGTCATCATAAAACAAAATGAGTAAAAGTAAAATAAGAGATGACACTGTTCCAAAATGGTTCATCTGTACCAGTGACTCTCTCTCTAGCCTTTCTTAACTCTTATAACCCTCCACTCAGCAAAGGCTCGTAGCCCTGGAGCTGCAAAAAAGATCGGTACGTACCATGCAAAGAAGGCAAAGGCCCATGATTGATCGGAATAGCTGATAAAATAGTTTCCACTGCAGCTTGGCATGGGGCAATCCCATTTGGCAAGTGCAACCGCTGTGGAATAAATGCGTATGTATACTACAATGGAGATAAAGACCAGATGCAGGGGAAGGCGCAGACAGAATTTTATAAAAGCCATGATCACCTTCATTGTGGAGACAGAGAAGTGAAAGAAGTTCCAAATAAGCTTTTAAAGTCCTGTTCCTGGAACATTTAGGAGTCCCCGTTAAGGCCTTGCATCACGGACTGATCGTATTTCACCATGTGTGACACAGCTACTGAAAAGGACATCAAATATGCTGAATGTCTCAGCTGGGTGTGATGTGCTGAGTGTGACAGCTCCAAGGGGTCACATCATTCTCTAGTAGCACAGAAGTGTGTGTTTCTGTGTCCTTACAGAAATAGATATGAAACAGTTGCAGGAAGTCAACTGCACACCGTGACACATTTTTTTCCGCTCGCTTTCATGGCGCCGGAATCCAATTAGCACTGATCAGTGAGATGGGAACACAGGGTTACAGAGACATATCAGAACTTTAAAGCTGAAAAGGAAAAAAATAAGTAAGAGGATAATAAAACTACTATGTCGCTCTCACTTTTCATATGATCTGTAGGCACAGTCACTTTCAGACCTCTAGGAGGAGACACACCTCCCTCATGTCCTACACCACAAGGCATCCCTGTATTGAGTCACTCTCTTTACAAATGGTTTAGCATTTTTTCTTTCTTTTGGAGGGCAGTCTGTTCTTGCCACTTAACCTTACCGTTGTTATTTGATCTGCATCTCAGACCCTAGCAGGGCGTCCAAATGTTACAGCAGGATTCTGCTCATTTTATGGTCTATCAGCTTCCTTCTGTTAGACTCTGAGAGGAACTGATGGTCAGCATCCTGGAGATATAGCAGGTGTTCTACAAAGTATAACAGTGCCAAAATCCAAAAATAGAAGCAAAAGTGGACAATAAGGTTTGTCTGCAGACTACATATTAGAGGCACTAGAGGAATGCTAAAGATGACAGATCTGGACATTGTGGAAAAACTTCCTAGATGTTCCGTTAGACGTATATCTTCCCGCAATCATTTGGTTATAAGAAGCTTTGGTGTTATGTGCTTTTAGTTTCAGAATCCGCATTTGCATTAGAGCTGCCTGATCATCCACACGAGTACATTTCATTTTTGTAAAGTGCAATACTTTATCCAATTTCCACCAATTTATTCACTTTCATTATTAACAACATTAAATTAAAAAGCACTAAACTCATTTGTAGCCTGTATATGACTGTTCACTGAAGTGTGAATTGCTGTTCAAATAATGCAGAATAAATATAAAGCAATGCGTTGAAACAGTTGGAATTTGAATTACTGGAAGGATAGTAGCAATTAGTAGTCATGAAGTCTCAACTAAATACCAGAGAAACACAGAGTTTGCAAATAAAGACGCTTTTTCAAGTCCACACGTGGAAGTCTTTTTGTAGGAGGAAAGCAGATAAAGCTATGACCAGATCGGTAATAGGCAGTAGCTAGCACAGGAGAGCACTCAGGGACATTAAGCACTGCATTTCTCCACCTTCGAAAAAAAATCTATTTATTTATATGAAAGTATGAAAGTATAAAAATGATGAGTGAAAGTATCAAAACATCCCATTTCACCAAAACTATATTCCCATGAAGCCCCCTGAGAGATAAAAGCAATTTAACAAAAAGCATAACTAAACAAATGGGTTTTCAAACTTTACGTAAATATAAAGTGTGCTGAGCTCTAGTTATAATTGAAATCAATTCCATCGCTGGGTGGTGTGAGTGGGGCGGGGGTGGGCTTAGGGAAAACTATGCCCCTGCTGTATTCTTTATTATTACATTACAATTAGTACTGACAAAGAACGTAAACTTTTTGATTGAAGAAGGCAAATATTTCTATTCACTCAGGGACTGAATATGTGAGACCATTCACTACTTTATAGGTCATTAGGCATATTTTATAATTAGTCTGATTGAAAGAGGCAGATGTAGAGGACAGAGGGGTATAAATACGGATGATCCGCTGTGGCGACCCCTAATGGGAGAAGCCGAAAGTAGAAAATATAAACAAATGTTCTGGTTACAATTTGTTGACTTTGCTTTGTGTCGATATTATGCTTTGTATTTACACACTGCTACAGTGGGGGACATAATTATTTGGTCCCCTGATAATTTTGTAAATAAACAAAGAAATTAACAGTCTAGAATTTTTATAGTAGGTTTATTTCAAATGAGAGACACAGAATAAAAAAAAAATGTAAAAAAAATTAAATTAAATTAAAAAATACAAAAAATGTAAAAATAATAAATGTATATTATATATTAATTATTTTGTATTTGACTGAGTGAAATAAGTATTTGATCCCCACCAACCAGCAGGAGTTTTGACTCCCACACACCCAAATTAGTCCTGTATATTTAAGAAAGAACTCCCCAGTCAGGGAACCAACCCCAGCCACTTTCAGTGCCGGTCCCAAGCCCGGATAAATGGGGAGGGTTGCGTTAGGAGGGGCATCCAGCGTAAAAACGTGCCAAATCAAACGTGTGGAGGATCCGCTGTGGCGACCCCTAACGGGAGAAGCCGAAAGAAAGTTAGTTATTTAAGAAAGAACTCCTAATATCAACTCATGTATAAAAGACACCAGTCACAGAATCAACTTCCATTTAAACCTCTTCACCACCATGGAAAACACCAGAGAGCTGTCAAAGTACATCAGGGACAAGATTGTAGACCTGCACAAGACTTTTATACACATAATGATAATGAGTTGATATTAAAAGTTCTCTCCTAAAGGTACAGGACTAATTTGGGTGTGTGGGAATATATATATATATATATATATTCTGTCTCTCTGTTAAAATAAACCTACTATAAAAACTCTAGACTGTTTACAAAATCAGCAGGGGATTAAATAATTATTTCCCCATTATATGTATTTGCATTGGATTTATTCTTCTGTACTGGTAAATGATGAGATATGGTCATGACTCATGCCAATTCTAGTCATGTGTTAAAATTTTAACTGCCCTTTAGACAATCCCGCCCCCAACAGTGGGTCTTGCTCTACAGTCGCAACCTCTTAGCAACAAACACGGCTCACTGATGTTTTTTGCATGTGCATCTTTCCACACACCAGTCCATTTTTCCGATCTTTGTTTGTGTGCTAAATGTAAAGTACTGGAGCATATTCATTCTGAACTTTCAGAGGAGTGTTATACAAACTAGGGACTGATTAGTGCATGCCATAAATCCTGCCTTTTTGTGCTGACTTCCTGTTCCAAAAGGAAATGTGCCAACATATAGAACAAAATCATGACTTTTAAGTCATTTTATTGCCACATTAACAAAGAGACGGGAGTCAGGAATTATTTCAAGGTTGCTCACTGGTACACATGCTGAAACTAAAAGGCACATACTAATAGATTACATTCAAACAGACAGATTTTTCTGAAAATCAAAGTCAGATATGTGGAAGGATTTTATGGTCAATAAAGTGTTCAATAACAGCGAGTGTTAGCGAGTGTTAGCAGAAGACCTGTGCATCCTGTATTTAATCCCAATCCTATGAGATGAGATTTCCTGATTATTGTCCCCAATGATGTCCTTCTATACATATTTGGTGTTAAAATGTACAGCAACTGAACTTTTCAAGTATATAATCAGCATTTCCAGATAATGCAAAGTTGCATGTTTGTATGAATATTTTGTTTGCAGAGTGTGTATGTACGAAGGGCACTGGTTTCACAATATTCAGCACATGACCTTCAAAGCAGAGATTGTTTCAGTTTCCATGGCAATGCAAGAAAGAGTGAGAGCATGATAAAGACAGACATCTGTGTGGGAGAAGGTATGTGTGCGACAGAGGGAATGTCAGACACAAGGTTGGAGAGGCATAAAGTAGTCATAAAAGCAGAATAAGAAAAAAGCAGCATGTAACATTGCAGAGGTCATGTTAGACCCAGAGAAATGCTTCTTTCCCTTATCCCTTGCTCATCAAAGCTTACTTAAAGAACTGACAGACCACAGAAGATCCCAGTCCTCTATTTCATCCCCTCCAAGGGACTCGTTTAAAGTTGCTGAGCTTTCACAATGTCAGCGTTCAATGAGGACGATTCATTTACGCACAAATCTCATGGAAATGTTTGCACACAGACACGCAGGAGAATTCCTTCATTGATTCCATCTTGCTTATCCATATTGTTCTCTAACAACAGATTACTCAGTATTATTCGATACCCTTCACTGAATATAAGTAGGAGTTTTTGTATGAGGGGGGTCAGACGGCCATTTCTGTCTGCTCCCCAAGCTCAGAATTTACGACCTGCTCACCAATTCTACATCAAGCTTATCAAGTGCTAGGTTTTTGATGGAATTGATTTGGACTAATGCATTCTTCACCTTGCTACATAAGTCTTCATTAGCCAAAACTCCTGACTCACAGTAACCCACTGTCAATACACACCAAGCCGTCATTAATATCCTCCTCTTTGCCAAAGGCATTGCACGGATCTTTCTACCTCAGTCTGGCCTTAATCTCACCTCTGTCACAATGCCTTTCTGGACACTACTGTTCTGTCATGATGCAGTTCCATTAGAGATAGGTCTGAATGCAATCCCATTAAAAATGACTCTAATCTAAAAAAGTTTAGCATGATAGGCAAATAAGCAAAAATTAAAGAAGGCTGTTGAAATGCAATGCCTGAACATTTACTCGAGAGAGATGAGGTTGAGGTATTACTCTGAATTAATGAGCCAATTGTTATATTTTTTATTATTTCCTATTCTTTTCAGTATCCAGAACGTGTCAGACATTTCCGTGAAATTGACTTACAATACCTACTCAGGTAACAATGTCTTACTGTCTGTACTTTTATACAAATTAAACAGTACTTTTGAGTTTGTACCACATGGGACAATGGAACTGTAAAAGACTGTATTAACTCTTAAAAGCAATGATTTCCAGATGTGTTTATATAAAAAGATTATGATGTACTTTATATAAATATTACAGTTGTACAAGTAAAGGTTTTTTTTCTTCTTACACAAAATCTATATTTTATTTCATCCAAAATATTTTTTTTTTCTTTTTCTAAATAAAATAAAGAAGTGGTGTGTGTCCTGAATGCTATTCCATGGGATCGCATAAAAAAAAGAAATCATGGAAGCAGATTATGCAAGCGAGGACAAGCTCCATTAATGAACACCTACTTGATGTGGAGCAATACTTTGATGCGTTTACCTTGTTCTTTCATTAAACTTATATTTTTATTAATGAATTCAATTAGCAAAACGTACATTTGTTTATATAAAAAGAGGCAGATATTTCCATCCGAAGTGGCATGGTGTGCAAATGTGTGTGGAACACTGCAACAAATTGGAATCCTAACCAGGTTGTCTTTCCACCTTGTGTCTCTGGCATGAGCTCCAGATCGACCATTTGGTTTTTGGATAAATGGATAGCGTTATTCATCACAGAGAGAAATTCAGCAGAGTGTTAGAGGAATACTGAAAGTAATGAAACATTCAAATGACCAAGAAGCAAATAGAACACCTCTATTTTTCCTCTTTTTATTTAAAATTAAATTAATTTAAGTCCAGTGGTTAGGATGCGGCGCTCTCACCGCTGCGGCCCAGGTTCGATCCCCGGTCAGGGAACCAACCCCAGCCACTCTTAGAACTGGTCCCAAGCCGGGATAAATAGGGAGGGTTGCGTTAGGAAGGGCATCCAGCGTAAAAACGTGCCAAATCAAACATGCGGATGATCCGCTGTGGCGACCCCTGATGGAAGAAGCCGAAAGAAAGTTCAGTGAATAACCTGAAATTACACAAAGATAAGCAGTAAACTGCCAGAGGTGAAAAAAAGGTTTAGGTTACCACATACTGAAAAATAAAGTACATTTCAGAGTTATACAACATAAATGGATAACTGCTTACACCTGTACTGCAGCAATTAAATCGTGAAAGTAATAGTAACAGCCCCCGCAGGTGTTCCAACTTTTGTTGATTGCTTTTCGGCTTTTAAACAGAGAGTTTGTAAGTAGTGTTGGAACAGATTGTGTTTTAAAACCCTCTTAAGCAATATTTGCACAGTATTGTACTGCAGAAAGCATTATATTGCTCCTATAGTGGCAAATAAAAGGCAATTAACAAAGGCAGATAGACAGACCATTAAAACTTAAATGTGCAGGTCTTTCCTTTAGAGAAATTGTAAGCCACTGTGTCAGTGAGTACAGTTTCCCACACCAGCAAAAGGACTTGGAACCTGGCAGAAACTCTGACAGGAAGAGGCAGACCCAAAGCCACAACAAAATCAGAAGACACTTTTCTGAGAATGAACAGCTTGCATGATAGATGGCTCACAGGACAACAGCCTCAAGCTGAGTTTAACACTGGTCAAAGTAAGCTATTCAACTGTGAAGGGAATACATAGAGCTGTAGTTTTGACAGGTCCAGTGGCAGTAAGAAAGCCATTGCTAAGATAGAAAAATATGAAAGAGACTTACTTGTGTGACAACAACCGTCAACAATTAAGTGGGAAGCGTGGTGTCTGGGGCACTTTTGCTGGATCAAGAAGTAATAGAAAGTAAATAAGAAATAGAAGTGATCTAAAAATGTTTCTGTCTCTTTCTCTCCCTGTAAAGCTACACAGTACTACTGAGATTCATCCTGATCCCTTCTGGTTTGAGTTCTGACCACTTTGAAACGGCTAGCTGCAGGCCCACATGAGCAACCTAAATGTTTATGAGATTACAGTGGATAATATGCATCAAAAGCATTTAGCTGGCCTTGGACTTCAAATGATATGAACATTTTGGCTACTATGGATTAGGACACCAATTGCTATGATAGTTACACAGTAAACAGTTTCACAATTACGTTTCCATCAATTGATAATAGACTGTAATGATTTTTTTCTGGTTACAAACTTGCAGATTTTGACCTTATTAAACAGTTTTTAAAAAGGGAATTATTTACAATTACACTATTAGGTGTCATCCACATGAGAAGGCCTTCTCTTTTGAGTTTGGATTCTTTCGAGTTTTCTTCCTCGTTTCATCTAAGAGAGGTTTTTGTTGCCTCTGAGAAATGCATCGATGTCCATTCTCAAAAGCACTATGCAAATTAAATGGAATTCTATTGAATTTTGCATCACTAGGCATCTCAGCAACATTTATATAAGAGCACAGAGGATTAGTCGGGCACAAAACACACAAGCAAAAATCAATACAATGCAGCAAAAAAGGCAAATCCACATACACTCTACAGAAAAAGATAAAACAGTTCAGTTTTTACTTGTTGACTTTTTTTTTTTTCCCCTTTCAATGTGCTCCAAGTAAAACGTCTGTAGGAGACTAAGAAACCTTCAGTATCTACCGAATCCATTTTCTACTGTGCACTATTGTTTCACACTGAAACTATTGTTTCACACAAGGTACATGAGTTCAGTTCACTGTGTTTTGTAAAAAGTTTGTATAGGTCTGAATGAACAACTCTGGATTAAAAAAAAACAACAAAACAAAACAGAAAGAAACTTCCTAATGGCGAATTAGTTTTAATAATGTAGAAGATAAAAGCTAATTGAGAACCTCTCTGACTGACATGCTTGTAAATCCACATAAATGAGCAGGTGTGGGATGGGCTTTTAAATATTAAACACATTATTCTATTTGACAACTCATAGCTCTTTGTGCAGGCATTAAGGGAACAAAATGGTTCAATATTACTTGCTCAACAGAAAAAAAATTATAATATTGAATGCATCCAATAGAGCGTGATGAGTCATTCTCATTGTGGAGTGCTCAGTCATAGCTCAGTCAAGCTGTTAATAATTTATATTTTGGTTTTGCAATTTTTTCAGAATATCTTGGGCACTTTCAGATGTTGTCAATAGTTTAGTTTTAGGGAACTGGATACGCCCTGTTCCTTTCTTCCAGAAACAATTGGAAAAGGCTTTTGCAGCAATGAGCCTGTGCATCTTTCAGCAGCCCAACAGAAGACACAAACACACTTTAATATGGCGCACATGGATTTGAACTCGACCCACACGAAGAGAATTCAGCTCGTACACACCAACACTGCGGTGGCGTGAGGCTTACTGAGAAGCCAAGGCCAGACAGCATGCAAAAAGACAGACTACAATGATCAGTCAGTGGAACCAAAAAAAAAACTGTACAGCTCGAAAAAAAAGAGAGAGAAAATGAGAGAGAGAAATAAAGAGAAACACTGAGAAAGAAGAAGGCAAAGTGGGAAAGAATGAACTCTCCTGTCACGAAAGAATAGTCATGTGGGAGAGAGTGGAGGCTGAGGCAATACAGTACGAATGCAATTCATTGGAGGACAGAGCAGCAAGGACGTCCATGAATCACATACAACCATGTACGACTGCCAACTAGTGGTGCATGCTTGCACTGAGGAGTCAAATCACATGAAATATGGTCAAAGTTTAATATGCACTTAGGGATTCTGGTGCCGATATTCTTGTAGGTTTATTAACTGGATAGTTGACATTACAAAGGAACATTGCTTTGTTACAAAAGAAAAAAGTAACAGTTACTTTTTCTTTTCCTCACTGACTGTCATTGTCAGTGCCAATAAGGACATTTTTGAGAACAGCAAAGATTTTTTAAGAAAAGGGAAATTGTTTGTGAGAACAAAAAACAATGAACTCTCATTCCCAGAATGCACCACACTGCTTGTCCTGGGAACCCAGGATACTGGTTTTTCGAGCGTCCATCTTTTTTATTTTTTAATCTTATAATACATTGCTGACAAATCAGACAGTTGCTAATGTTATTTAATCAAGTTCACTTGTAAACGTTGTTGCAGTTGTTCCTCTGGGGATCCCTTAAAGGATCTAGTAAGAACTCAACAGCGCTTCCCGGTCAGGGAGGGTTTTCTAGGTGTGAGTCTTTTCAACAGTGTAGCAGGCCAGAATCACACGTAATGACTAGAATTAGACTGTACAGCACATGTCAGTTTGAATTCACTAAAATGGAGGTGATCTTAACACTACATTATTCCCATAAACTGTCACAAAGGAGCCAAGAGGGAGGAAAAAAGTGAAAGAGGAAAGTAAATCAAGGATAATGAAAATGTAATTTCTTGCTGGGTGCACAAAATTATGAGTCAAATCTTCATTTCAGCCCACGTTTACTTTCTGGCACCTGAAGAGAAACCAAGACAGGCGTTTAGATTTGGGCTTTCTGTGCATTTGAGAGTATTATATAGCTGTCATTTATTTTTCAGATTTTTCAGATAATTTGGATTTACTCGTCTGGTTCTTTATCTTGATCTTTTTTTTTCTTTTTAAGTGGGTATCTTTCCTGCCATGCTTAAAAGTAATTTTTAAACTAAAGAAGCTTCAAAGCATTAATGATCGCAGCATCTGCAACAGAAACTGAGATTAGTGAATTATCAAAATTGCCGATCTGAAGTCAACTGAAAAATTCAAATGAAGAAAAATAAAATAGCCACGATTATTCGTCTGACAGAGTGAGAAGTTAATGAAGTTCATTTTGATCTCTATCCTTTTGCGCCACAAAAAAAACAAAAAAAAAATTTACTGGGAAAATGATTTTCCTGTATGGATGATTCAAAGAAACTGATCAGAACAGGAAGTTCTCAAAAACCTTAAAATGTATTTTTCTTCCACCAGGAAATCATGAACTTTGAAGTAGAAATTAGGATGAAGTGCATCATCAAAAAACATCTGCTGCCCGAAACCCTGCTTCCAGCTTAATATTCATAATGATGTGGCCTGAATTGTGTACATCACTTCTCAACTAAAGTCAGATGATTAACATCATTATCACTGTTAAGACAAACAATCAATCACCGTGAAAGGCGAAGGCGTGAAAGTGTGTTTGAACATTTTGTTCTGAAAATGGATTTTGCACGTGACAGTGACTTTGAGACGAGAGTCACAAAGCACTGGATTCTTCTTACCTATTCTTTTATAATACTCCTCCTCTTTTTTTTTTTTTTTTTTTTAAAGTGCAGATTCTTTGGCGAGGTGGAGAAAATTGGGCTTTTATCAATACTAGAATCAAAGAATGAGCATGTTGATGGTGCCGCGCTGAAACAAATACAATGGCACAGTGTTCAAAGCGAAGTCTAATGAGGCTGACCTGAAACCGGGGCGCCCATGCGATCGATGCCCTCTGAGTCTCGCTCATACACGTTTAGATCAATAGGCCTTTAGGGAGAAATTCATTCCTCTATGCTTGTAGACACAAACACCAAATCAGATTATCAGCTGTGAGAGCTGTGCTATAACAGAGGTCTTAATGAACAGGTGCAAAGGCACAACTCACCTCTGAGCCAATTCTCTGAAAGAATCTAGTCCTCTTCAACTTTAATCACCTCTAGTCAAGCAGAAATAAATTAAAGCCACGTTTCAGTCAGGCTAATGATGACAGCGTGCGGCTGGTGGGCAAACGGTGCAGAAGGAGCAGATAGTAAACTCAGTAGGAACTCAGGTTTTATTCATCCGTATGGAGGAAAGCAGACATCAAATCTCTTTGATAAATGCTAGGTTTCACAAGACCTACGGTAGAGCTGCTTTTACAGAAACAGACTACATTACTAAAGCATTGTAGAAAAAGTTCTTAATTAAAACACGAGTCTTGCGTAAGTAATCACCCCCTCACCCCCTTGAACTTTTGCAGTGTTACGAGCAGGCACAGAAATGAACTTCAGGCCAAATATATGTCACGAGAAAATAGCCCATAATATTGGTAGGAAATAAAGAGTTTGACAAAATGATGTAGGGAATATGAAGAAACAGGACATGCTGTGATCAAATAATAACCCATAACAGGTCCTGTCTCAGAGTAACCCAAAGATTTTCCTTTAACAGCACATCATTGTCTTCCGTTTATACCACTGCAAATTTGCAAATGATAAATTCTACTTTATTACAGATATCGGGGGGGGGGGGGGGGGTGTTTTGGCAAAAAAAAAAACGCTGTCTTGGTTTAAAAGTAAAAACATTTTTTTAGACTGTTTTAGTTATTATAAGATTTTGTCAAGTACCAGTCAATCAAGTCTGAGCTGTTACTGTGAATGAGCTGTTGCTATATAATCCATATTAGAAACATCAGTTTATAAACCTAAAGATATGAATTACAGCAAGGAATACTGTACAAATAAAACGTGCAAAAAGATTTGTGCAAATATTGCATTTGATTGGATAAACATTCACACCTATTGTTGTGAAAAGTGTACCCAGAAGTCATACTGTAAGTTGAATGAATTTCAGCTGTACAATGTGATCTCATTATAAATGCACCAATCCTGGAAGATGATTATGTATTCCTTTTTTTTTTTAAACAAAGAAAATAACTAAACAGCATCATGAAAACCAAGAAGCGACAAAAACAAGTCGGGCACAAATGCCAAGAGTGAGGAATGCCTGAAAGTCTGGACCTTTTGACAGGACAGGACATGAGGTTAATGAAAAGAGTGTGCGAACTCAAACCGAGCAAGTTAGGGCCAGAACATAATCATAGGTGGAAAATTGCGAGTGAACTCTAGACAGTTCATGTAATGGTAAGGGTGGCTGAAATGTGCTCTTGTAAATGTAGAAAGTTAACTCTATAGGGAAATAACTCAACAGAAGAGAGTGCAAGTGAAAGAAACTCTAGCAGAGAAGAAGGTTAAGGGAATAGGTCAGCAAATTAATACTATGATTTTAGAAGCAATAAAAAATCTGTATAAAATGTGCTAAAATTCTCAATCTAATAAAGTCTAAAGTCTGTATGTACTATTGTAGGTTTGCATAACTTCAAACTCCTGCATACCCACTTCAAACTTTAGGACACAAAGCCTACTTGGCAGAGAGAAGACATTCTACTGGGGGGGACATGAATTTAGGTACATTTACTTTCAGTTCATGTTTGCTCATTAAAGTCATTTAAACCAGTTCCTAAACCACATCAGCAAATGTGTAATGCACTGTCAGGGTCAAAGGTTCAAATCCTACTGTCCATACTGTGTGTGTTGCAAAGTTTGCATTTTCTTTCTGCATGCTTCGAGGGTTTCCAATGGGTATTCTGATTTCCTCCCTTAGTCCAATGATATAAAGTGTTGCCTGATTGGCATTTCCAATTCTCTGTAATGTGTGCACGATTGTGCCCTGTGATAGGTTGGCACCATAAACCCTACTGTGTATCAAAACTTCAGGGTAAACTCCAGGATTCCCTGTGACCCAGTGTAGGATTAGTGACATATCATATAAAATAATAATAACAATAACAAAAAATAATAATAATAATAATTGTATTGGTATTGGGTGAAGCAAAATTTTACTGATTTCATGCAAAAAAAAAAAAACAAACAAACAAAAAAAAAAACATTGGACACCAAGAATGTAAACACATGTATATATGGATGTAATGTTAAAGATATATCACACAGACAACCACTAAAGGTTAGGCACCATCCATTTAAATATCAAATTTATTGAATTCTCCTTTTATAAAACCAAATTCTGCTTTCTCTTCATGGATCAGTTACATAATGAAGCTAAAACATGTGCTATATAAATATTTAAAAAATGCATACCCATGCACATCATTAGTTATAGCTTTATAAACAGGATCATTTATCCATGTAACAATTTCATACTAAGTACATGTTCTGCCAAGAGAGACAAATTTCCCTTCTGTTCTTTGACTTCTTTTGTTGGCAACTTGAAGGAGATTTACTCATAACCAATTTTAGGACTCGCCTCAGGAGATGCGGTTTGTCTGCTGTCCTCTAGCTGCCATGGCCCTGGAGAGCCTCTGCCATGAAGAGCTTACCCAGGTTCTGAGAAGTAAACTCCTTCACAGTCTGGCAGTAAGTGTTGATTTGCCCTAAAGAGAACGATGGGGGAAAAAATAGGTATAATTAGCACGACCGTCTCAGGACTTGCTGATTCCCCTCAGATCTTGAAAAAGAGATAAAGAGCTAAATAAAATGGTGAAAAAGGTGACAGATAAAGCAGGAGAGGTGTAGAGGTAAAGAGTAATGACAGCACTGGCTGGCGCTCTTAATGTCCTCCATTATGTTGTAAGGCCAGACTGCAGCACTAAGCGATTGGCTTTCTGCTCGGCAGCGTTGGAAGGGAACACACGTTTTGCCAGGCAGGGCTCGAGTGTTTTTCTAAAAGCCCTTAAGAGGCTGAAAAATGAACACTCCATCACCTGCAAACAACAGCTCCCCTCTCAAACATACACCCACACACACACACCCAGAAGTGTTAGTCTCAGCATCACTTATATGTTGCTCATCCTGACCCTGCTCTGAATGATAATGCAGACGTGGCATACGTTTGATGTAATATGACATGATTTACAAATACATACATACATACATACATGCATACATACATACATACATACATATCTATATATATTTGTATGAATATAATATATATGACATGTAATTTTTCAGATACACTTTTCCCTGCAAATATACAAATATACAAATATAAAAATGACATACTTATTATATACTAAGAGGCTTGTATAAATGTACAAATTAATTTAACACGTCATGCCTGAAACATGCTTTTGTACAAACAAACCATTTTATAATGATATTCATTACCAGAAATCATACAAATATTGTGTCCTACAATATTCACTTATTATGCTGAGCAACTGCATCCTGTTTTTCATTGTTCACTTGTTACCCTGAGCAAATTCATCCCATATTAAGTACTGGGAACATTCCACATGTCGCATGCAGGTTAGATGCCTCAACGGAATTTCATGGAAAATAGAAAACTCTTGTCCCTTTGGAACGTTTACAAATGACCAAAAGCTCATAATGAAAATTAGTAATCTATTGTTAATAAAGAATACTATTTTAAGTAACGTTGAAACAGGGCCTTGGCACAGCGTGTAGCACTGCTGCCTCACAGATCCAGAATTTGACATGAACTCCAAGTGGTTTCCTCTGACCTCCTAAATCAATCAGAATACCTTATTGATCTCATAGGGAAATTGTTTAAACACATGCTGGTCACTATTATGGCTACATAAAACTGCTCCAAGGTACAAATGTGTGTGTGTGGATGGTGTCTAATCCAGGGTGTATTTGCACCTCATATTCTTCGGATAGGCTCTGTATCCGTCGTGACCCTGCTCAAGACGGCACAGTTATTAAAGATTAGAATTTAATGCATTTCTGCTAATTCTAACGCAGCAAGATAAATAAATTATTATAACATTATATATTCACTCCTGACTCAGATATTTTAACATTTTTATATCTAGATGCATGATTTCTTAGTATTGAAATAATAAAGAAAAAAAAAAAATTTCGGGAAAAAAAAAAAAACGCTACATTTCTGAAAGCAGTTTCTTTCAGGTCACTGTACCTTTCAAATTCGAATGAATAAAAAAATTAAATAAATAAATAAATACATAAATAAATAAATAAATAAATAAATGGGCGGGAAAAATTGTGAATATGACTTAATGCCGGCCGGCATGATTTATGAAGTAAAAGGAGTTTACTCGCTTTAAGGCAACACCGTCTGATCTGAATGCTCAATAAACATGGATGAAACAGCTAAACATCAGCTCCGAACGACTTGGTGCAGCCAGAGCCCAGGTAGCTCGAGGTAAATATTTCACACAACCTGTACACAGTGACAACTCCAAATCTAATTACGCACAACTCAATAACAGACCCCGCACATAAAGCCCCACAGGCGAATGTATCCCACTGCAAGCGGAGCCGAGTGAATCAGGAATGTTAATAATTCAAAGGCAAATGTGCATCTGCCCGGGGTGTCTCGGCTCAGAGGCGGTGAGGAAAATATAAAAGTGAAGGAGGAAGAGTTAGTTTGGAAAAGAAAAAAGAAAAAGTACTAAAAAGAGAGGGATTAGATGCTAAAGATGCTGTGAATACTAATGCTCTTCGGTGCTCATTAGCATGAGAAAGAGTGATGGCTGAATTTGTGTGACATGTGAGTGTGTGTAATTAATCCTCGCTGCCTCTGACATGGTGACAGGCAGACAGGGGTTGTGCAAGGCTGCTACACGAATGTAATCAACTCTTCAGACCTACTGTAACCTCAGCTGCTATTATCTATACAAGTCCCTCACACCTACTCATTAGGCATACGAAATCTTTACACTGCCAGAGCGAATCGACAAATCCACATATGCTCCAACTAAACGGCATGAAGGCATCTGAGGGAGTAGTTCACATCTCTGTGTGGTGGTTCATCTCACACGGTCACACCGTGGCAATTCTGATTAGGTTCGCGAATGGCTAATCTGGACCCGTGGCGCTTAAATATGCGGTGAGAAGGCAACACTTTCTTCCTCCTCTCCATCACTGTCTGAAGCGAGAGCTCTTTAACAGGCGCTATAAATTGCTCGGCGTCTCCCCCGTCTGACTCCTTGAGCGGCGGAGGGGATCAGCGCAAATCTTTACAAACCAAGATTACTCGGACTAAATAAGGAAATGACTCATTAACAGGCTGAGTTCTCACAGTCTGCTCCACATGTCTCTCTTGCTTCGCTGAGCAGGCACTACTAACGCAGATTCAATTGAATCCGTGAAAACCTCATGGTGTTTTTTTCCTGTGAATTTCTCAGAAAACACAAATTTGGGGTGTATTCTTTTTTCTTTTTTTTTTTTATCATCACAAGCATCTTTTTTGCAATATAGAGATTCTGATAGACTACAAAGACAAAGGTTTGGAAACGAAGGACCATAGGATTTAAGATGTTTTTTAAATATCCCATTCCACATTTAATATTCATTTGCTCTTATAATAAAATCCACTGTTCTGGAAAAATGTCCACTAGATTTTGAAGTGTGCGTGTAGTTATTTGTGATCATGCCACAAGGGGGTTAATGAAGCTATTCGTCCTCTGCAAATAATCCAAAACGCAGCTGCACGACGTGTACAATCTGCCCAAGTTCACCCACACCACCCCACTGCTGCGCTCACTGGCTTCCAGTAGCTGCACAAATCAGATTCAAATCACTGATGCTTGCCTACAAGGCCAAAAATGGACCAGCGCCATCTTACCTCAGTGACCTCATCACATCTCGCACTGCACTGCACTCGCAGTGCTGTCTGAGATCCTCCAGCACTGCTCGACTGGTACCACCTTCTCTCAGAATGAGAGGTAAGTACACTTCAAGGCTCTTCTCTGTTCTGGCACCGAGATGGTGGAATGAACTTCCCCTAGATGTCCGTACAGCGGAGTCCCTGACTATCTTCAAGCGACGTCTGAAGACCTACCTCTTCCTGAAACACTTAAATTAGCACTTTCCAAGTTTGCTTTGTAGAATTCAAGAGTTATATTTATATTAAATTTGTAATCTTGTGTACCAGTGTAGATTTATTCATTTCTAGAGACTCAAAGCACTTTCGTACGTCGCTCTGGATAAGGGCGTCTGCTAAATGCCGCAAATGTAAATGTAATAAAGTCAGGTACTGATGTAGGGTGTGGAGGCCTGAGGGTGCAGTCAATGTTCCAATTCATCCCAATGGTGTTTAGTAGTGATGAAGTCAGAGTTCTGAAGCAGGTCACTCAAGACTATGATACTGGATAGGTTTTAAACCAATATACAAATATACGCAATACGTTCGGTTGGTAAGCAGCTACTGCTTTTTTTCAAATGTCTATGGCGCTTCAGCAACATAGTAGGAATGAATTTTCCTTTATCATCTTTTCTCCATCCAAGATCACAAGAACAGGTCAGAGGCAAGAGCCTTTTCTCTCCTAAATATGAAAAGCTGTTTCAATTAGGATCTCATTAAAAAAAACACTTTTCTGGTAACCAGACGAGGTCAAGCAAACTTGAAATGTGTTTAAAATGTGTATAAAACAAAATTAGTAAGAAAGTATTGTTTCCAAACGTTCTATAATCGAAGATTTGAAAGGTTTGCCCAAGCCACCTCACATTGTGTTAATAAGCCCAAGTTTATTTTCCTCCACACAAACTATTTTTATGAGAAATAAAGGATATTCAAAAATGATAACAGGTTTCCCTGTAGAGCATCATGGGATGACCAAGTCTAATAATGAAAAGCACATCACAACCACAAGTGTTTTATTTTTTTATAACCAATATTGTCTTGAAAACAAAGATCCCACCTCTGAAACTTTCATTTGCGTTAGCTGAGTTTTCTGTTGCCATCAAGGCAGAGATAAAGATTTAGGTGTCTTATGTATACTGACCAGCTATGAGCAGGGAATCCATGCGTGGAGGAGGCTGTGGTGGCTTGAACAGCTTGGTGAGATCTTCTTCAGGAAGAGGAGGCTCACCTCGGCTCTGCCTCTGAGTGTTCTCCTGCTGACGCCTCTGGACGTACTGGAGTGGAAAAGGAGAGGGAGAGAGAAAGAGGGAAAAAAAGAGAGAGGAGAAAAAAAAAAAACACAAAGCATTATTATGACCTTGATATTTGGAGCTCTTGCTATTAACCTGTAGATGGCCTGAGGCAATCCAATTATCTCCCTGTGAAACAAAAACTTAAGGGGGAAACCTTTCAAGCCACAAGTGGTGCATGACGAGAGAGAGAGAGAGAGAGAGAGAGAGAGAGAGAGAGAGAGAGAGAGAGAGAGAGAGAGAGAGAGAGAGAGAGAGCGAGAGCGAGAGAGAGAGAGAACTCTATTAGAACGGAGCAGAGGATGACAAGTGAACATCAAAGGCTGAAGGAGGCAAAAAAAATCAATGAGGACCAAAAAAGGAGCACAATGAAGTTGATAGATGGTGTGGATCCACCACCTTTGAGCATTTATTTCCCCTCTAATGTACATGCTGTACTCAGACTAGACACATTTGTGAAGTGCAGATGTGGTCTGAGTGGCGTGTGCTATGCTTCAGTGCTCAGTCATGCATCTACACAGCAGCCAAACATGTGTGCTTCAATATTTACATAGAAGCTGTCAGTAATTACAGTTTAAATAGCGTGAATTAGAAAAAAAAATCAGCTACTGCAAAATTCATCTCTAAATGCAATCACTGAAAAGCTGGAGGGAATTAAAATGTAATTATTTTAATGTACACTTCTAATCCTGTTCTCATCCTGAGGGTATATAGAGAAATAGAGACAGTAAGGAGACTGTAATAATAACGAGCCTGCATGCAAACACGACACAAATAAGATACAGCCATTCTATAACATGATGCCATCTAGAATCGTGCATTTGGCATAATTTGAACTACAATATTATTGGCACCTTTGATATCTTGTAAATTAAATGAATTTTACAAACAACTATCAGTCATTAATGAGCTTAATCTCACACTGGAAACAAAAATCTCACACTGAAAACAAAAATGTCACACTGGAAACAAAAATCTCACACTGGAAACATGACGATGTTTCTCACTGAGAATATAAAAAAAAGAAAAATTGAGTAAATTCAGAGTAAGAAAACCAAATCTACAATTAATATCCGCCCTTGAAATTCTTTAATCCGAATCAACAGAATCATTAATATTTTACGTTTCTCTTCTTGGGCGATCATCCATGACTTCCTGCTTCACTGGCACTAAATTTCCTTTTATCAACACGAGGAAGATTAGAGAATGTGCAAATTAAATGAGACCTTGACCTTCTTAAATCAGCCTGTCCCCTGACCCAAGCCCCATGAAAAACCTTTGAGATTTATCTAATTAACCACAAACATTTTTCATTTCATTTTTATTGTATTTTTTTTTTTTTGGAGGATGCTTATCATTCCAGAGCTTGCTGCATCTTTTCAATAAAAGCAGGCTCAGTTACTGTAGGAGCATAGATAAATAAATAGATAGGAATAGATAAATAAATTGTAAATAAATATAGATATACTGTATAGATAAATAAATGATAAACATCATATCTGAAGTATCGCATATACGATACACAGAATATTAAATGTCTTAGGTTTTATTTTTAAGAATGTTGACACATAAGCAGTTCAAACCTTTTTTCGATTCTATACAGCACACAATGTTTGTGTCGCTCACAACGAGGTAGGCATATGCACTTGTCTCATCACAAGGGGAGAAAGAGAGAGGGAGAGAGAGAGAGAGAGAGAGAGAGAGAGAGAGAGAGAGAGAGAGAGAGAGAGAGAGAGAGAGAGAGGGGTGGTTGGGGGGGGGGGGGGAGACTTCATCCCTGAACTTGACACAGATGGCAACTCTATCGATTTCCTTCAAGCACCGTTCATTTCACCGAGCCAATTTGGAAGGCTTTGTGTTCTGCTAGAGGTGGCTTTGGCTCTCTGCACTGCAGCAAAACAATGGATGCCTCTGAAGGGGAAATGCTGTAACCTTTACTATGCTGAAAGTCACAATTCAGTTAGGACCACGTGAAAGCAGCTTAGCGGAGCTGGTGCACCTCGACATGCTGAGCACGGGGTCGCCTGCACAGTATGGGCCGGCTTCAAAGAGCTCTGGAGAGAAAAGGGGCTCCTCCTTCTTATCAGCACTGAAGCTGCTGCAGCGAGCTCAGGTGTACAGTAGCATGCAGCACGACACAACTGCACAGAGCTCTGGATGAACAGTTCGGTGATTAAATTTGAGATCTTCCAAAGCCGTGGACGAGCGCTAACAAAGAACGGCTTATCAGAAGATTCCTTCAGCAGATGGAGGTGGTAAAAGTAGGAACTGGAGGGCACTGGGCAGCACTCCAGTCCAATTCAGACAGCAAGAAAAGGAGGAGGAGAAAAAAAAAACGGTGGCTGGACCAACCAGCAGGTGGTTTGATTTGCCTTCAGAATCCTTCATGCAAGAAAGCAGACAGTGAAAACTTTATTCAGAACTAATGATTGATTTTAGGATCTATTCACTGTTTGGGAGGGTCAGGACTGATCTCTAGAGGACTGACCTTTCAGGCTTAGGGAGTGTGGGTAAAATTCTAAGGACACTTAATGAGCAGTGCATTTCATTGGGAAAGTGGCCAAAAACAATACAGAGAACTGAATAAATATTCATGATGTGGTTTACACATGATGTTGGGTTTCTTAATAGCACAGACCTAAGCAAATTAGCCGAATACAATACAAGCACCTCGGCGCTTGGGTCCACACAGAATAAAAATAAAAAAATTTAAAAATTATTTTTTTTATTAAATAAATAAAAGGACATACACAAAACAGTCTACAACAGTTGAAGTTTAAGAAGTGTCGGAGAGCAGATGTAACTCTTTCCTTCAAATTTAAAACAGCTCGTCATTAGAAAAACAAACAAAATAATAGAGATGCTCTATTCTCTGAAAGACTAAACATTAGTAATTGTGTCTACAAAAGGTAAGAGCCAGGTGCAGGAACCTTAGAGGAGCAGAAGGACAGGCTACCTGGTGTTTTTGCTGCTGCTGTTTGCTCAGACTGCGGCTGTAGTTGTTGTACTTGTTGATGTCTTGGCACATTTCGTCCACTCGGTCCATCAGCATCTGAAGGCTTTTCTCGAGATGAGAGCTGGGACAAGAGGAAAAGCAGAGCACACTGACTTCATTTATGCAGACAGGATCTCACAGACAACGACAAATATTCACTGCAGATTTACTTTAGAATCACTTTGTTTTTAGAAAAATTTAACATCTATTTTAGCACATCGTTTTATCGCACAGCTGTGCATGCGTTCTTGTGGAATACAGACAGGTGACGAATTAAATGGAAATTTACACATAGAAAGGTGTTGGTCCACTATGAGCTGCCAGAACAGTTTCAATGTATTTTGGCAGAAATTCTAATTTCCTCTAGGCATGAAAATAATTCTTCAAAATGATATTTTCCTCAACTGGACTTCAACTGGGTTCAGACCCGGTCGCTGTGAAAGGCTATTGATACGCAGCATAATGCACTTTCTTATCTATCAAAATATTTTGGCATATCTGTGGATGTAGGCAGAGTCATCCCAAGAAAAAAAAGATATATACACTCATATGACAACAGAAGTGGTTTTGAACTTTTAAGCACAAGTAGAATCAAAACCATGGCAGCAAAAACCACTCGCTTTTTTCTTTTCATTTGTCGCATGTCTATAGCTGTACCAGCAGATATACTCATCAGTATCATTTTTTGGGCTTCATCCAACTTAAACTCTTTGATCAGAGTTTGCTTTGGCTTTACATCGTAAAATTTTACTTCCACAACACATTAAGCGAGATCAATCCAAATTCGATATCAAAACCAAAAAGTACTTTCCTGCCTTAAATACTCAATTTGTAGCTCTCACATTCGGGAAACCAATAGATTACTCCTGCATAAAACATTGTGTGTGCCAAATGCAATTTGGTGTAATTTATAAATACTGTTGTGTGATCTCTTTTCTTGTCACCGTTACTCCGTCATTAAGGAAAACAAGTGAGGTAATCAAATTCTTTCCTGGGTTGCAAGACAGATGTGCAGTTTCTGCCAAAAATCCACAAAACTATACTGTGATGACACTGGAAATCATGAAGCGAGCAAGTTTCCAAATTTTCGGATTAGGGAAGAATTTGATTTTTTTGGCTTAGCAGCAGAATGAAAACCACAAATCAGTCTTTATTTTATTTTGTATTTTTTTTTTAAAGCTGCTACACGTTCAGTGCGAGGCAGAGAGAAATGCTTTTTGGGTGCATGTTTTATTCTTTAATATTACGGATTCAATACCATCAAAGCACAGCTGAATTTCCCAGAGAGCAAGAATTTCAGCATTGAGGCTTATAAACTGCTCGACTAAAGGGAATATGTTGATAGGTGAAGTTTCATTAGGAAACTAATAAATGATTCATTATATCCCAAAAACATTGCATGAAAAGCTGCAGATTTCAAACAATATGCAAATCCTATTCCATGCTGCTGCTATGTCTAATGTCGAACATCAAAGTCAAGGACTGAGAGGATAACAGGAGGATACTTTTAAATTCCTTCTAAAGCCCATAACGAGCCTTTTTTTTTTATCTCTAGTATGGCATTAATCTACATTAGCAGCCAATTAGTTACAATAGCAAGTTCCATTAATC
>NC_139594.1:10332630-10360130 GCF_946808225.1 Silurus aristotelis | reverse complement strand
GGGTGGTGGGTGGGAGACAAGAGAAAGACAGGGAGGTATTGTACTAGCTGGGCTGCAGTTGTCCAGTGTTTGCTTTGGTTTCTACGGTAACAGCAGACTGCAAAGAGATAACTTAAACAGATGTGGAGAGAAGAGAGAGATGGAGAGAAAAGAACGTCAGAGCAAAGCCACTGATAAATCTGCCATGCCTGCACGCTTTTTTAGTATTCCAGTCATTAGAGAGGGAAAGAGCGAGCACAGCTAAAGATAGAAAGACAGCGATGGAAACAAAAGGGTGAGCGCCCTTATGGCCTGACCGCCAGCTGAAGCAATACTGAGCTTGAAATTTTAAAAGAGATTTGTACAGTTCATGGCTGAAAAGGTCAGGTGTCCCAATACTTTCATCAATATTGTGTATGCGTGCGTGTTTAGTTGAGTGTCCCATGTCCCTTTGCACCTTTCCACTGAGAAGGGCAAGTAATCGGCAAAGTATTCTTTGAAGAGATGAACAGAGCTGTCGGATCCCTGCCTTTCTTCAGACGCAAAACATTTGACAGGTTTGAATTAAGAGAGACAAATTAAAAAGATCAAATTCCCTTTTGAATCTACTGGGAAAGAGACCTTCAAACCCACTCAGACCTTCAACAAAGGAAAAATAAGCAATGAAAGTGGTGATTTCTCTCCCCCACCCTCCCCGTAAAAATTTAAATTCATAAATCACCCCCTGGACCATGATTGTACAGAACATAATAAATAAAATTAATATGCTAATTGGAAACTGAAAACCTCCCGTGAGTGCATTAGTAAGTTAAAAAGAAGAACGAGCTGATAGCAGTGAACAATATGCAGTATCTGAGTTATTGATTTATCTTCACGTCTGCTGGGATGCCTCTATTCAACACAGAAGCTGAACGAAAGCGAGGAGCAAACATATGTATGAGAACAGATGCCAACATTTTTTTCGCTATTCAAAAGTGCTCCATTTCTTTTGATTCGGGTTTTATGCTTCTTTTTTTTTATCAGATAGAAAATGGAACTGAACAGTAAAATTGTGCTACTGTTGTGTTCTCATACTTGATGTTCTCCTGTAGTGATTTTTACTGTATTCATTTAAACTCTTTTATTCTTGACATTTTTCACATTTCTTTGCCACTTGTTACTACAAATCAGGTTCTGCTGGATCTAAGCATAATACATCAAAAAGAACATCAGCCAAATCGACACATTCTCAGGTTAAACCACCATTTTGAGGACAAAATAGTCACATTTATGACATTTGGAAGAACAAATATCCCCTCTCTCACACTCTCTTTCTCTCTCTATATATACACACTACATAAACAAAAGTATTGAGAAACCTGGCTTTTCTTGCCATATGTGGTTCTTTTCCAAACTGTTACCACAAAGCTGGATGTCTTTGGATGAGGTATATATAAAATTTTGTGTTCACTTGAACTTGGAAACCCAAACCTGTTCCCGTGCACAAAGCGAGCTCCATGAAGATCTGGTTTACATGGTTTGGAGAGGAAGACCTTCAGTGGCCTGCTCTGATCTCAACACAACTGAACATCTTCGGGATGAATTGGAACACTAAAAGCACCCCAGGCCTCCTCACCTACATCAGTACCTGACTTTACTAACATCCTTGCAGCTGATGAACACAAATCTCACAAACACACTTCAAAATCTAGTGGTGCATTTTCCCAAAACAGTGGAGAAAATGATAAGAGCAAATTGGGACCAAACAGGGAATCCGACGCTTAAAAAGTACATAATATACTTATGACCAGGTGTCCGCAAACTTTTGGCATTATAGTGTCATTTCTAATACTAATTGATTAAAGATTCCAACAGAGAAATGCTCGTTTAAATCAAATATTGAATTAAAATAAATATGATGACTATCTTCATCAGTCATCGAATCTGTGCTTCATTTAGATGATTAATTTCATTTATAATGATAATCGACTACCGTGATGATGCAGTAATCCCCCGGTTTATCGCGGAATTGCATTTGCCACATAACTAATATGTTTAGCTGATAGACGATAGACCAAAAAACTTACAGGGAATTGTGTTTTATGTAGTTTCATGTTAAAATAATGCAATTTATTAATAATATCATTATTAATTATAAAATGAAGTAAAATGTTAATACAGTACAGTACTGTATACATTAAATAGCATTTTTGGGGTGGCGTCCGTTTATCGTGGTTTTGGAACGTAACCGCCACAATAAACGAGGGGATTACTGTACACCTTATTAAAAATCACTGCACACCTCAACAATGTTTAACTCTAATGAATAGTCAATCTGTGCCACCCAGATGAGGATGGGTTCCTTCGAGTCAGGTTCCCCTCAAGGTTTCTTTCTAATGCCATCTCGGGGAGTTTTTTCTTGCCACAGTCGCCACCGGCTCGGTCATTAGAGACGATTATAAAGAACAATCTTATTCATTCTTCATTTCTGCATTATCTGTGTAAAGCTGCTTCGAGACAATGTCCGTTGTTAAACAAATAAATATGAATTGAACTGAATTAAACACAGAATATCAGAATGTATCTGGCACATAGCTACATTAGCTAGATACAGTATGGGCAGCAAGTACTGCAAATATTAGCCAAAGTTAGTTCAAACGAAACCTTGCACTTGACGGCTTGAGAATAAGAAACTTTTCATGATGTAAATATAAAATTGAAGCATGCTGACTGCTAGAAGTCTGAAACCTTGATAAATCAATAAATAAATAAATGAACCCAAACATGTCGGTGTAAACTTGCATCTTGCTGACTCAGTGACTGATATTTCATGTGCTATCAGGTTTTTTATAAGAAGACATTAAATAAGCACATAATACAGTTATAACTAGCAACATCCTTCTGAATCTCTCTGCAGGCTTCATCAGGTGTCCATTATTACCAGTTTTCATTTTCCTGACTCAATATGGCAGTGCTTTCCTTCTTGCATGAAAATGCACTTGTATCAAGTGTAGCGGATCAATAGCTGTTTCATGCTGGCATCTATTAAAGCTCAGTACTACAGCATCTGCTCTCGTTTCTACAGTAGTTCCCTTTAGATGTTATATATTATTATTGCTTTTTCTTATCTTGATGACACAAATCAGGCACAGGTTGCTACCCTGAACTAAGCAATAGTTGCCTGCTCGAATGAGATAAATCCCAGAATGATTGATCTATGAGCATAAATTGATCCCGCTGTCTCCTTGGAGAACTCACTGCTACAGCATTTATGTAATGTTAAATCCCTGGACATTGGCCACTTCCACATGGCTCGAGGATCCCAGAAAACAAGGATGAATTTTGATTAAAAGAACAGTAAAGGAAGGATGGCAGATATATTTGAGCTATTCACAGCTCCACCATATACCACACACCCTTTAATACATCTGTTTGATTACATTTATGGCATTCTGTCAGACATCCTTTTCCAGAGCTGCTTACTATTATCTCATTTAGACAATAGAGCAGTAAGGGCCTTGCTCAAGAGCCCAATGGTGGTGCTGGGATTTGAACTTTGCTCCATTTGGATAATTCCACTATGCACAACTTTGTATAAAACATAATATCTGCTTTAGTAGTCACCTTGTTTTTTGCCATTTACCAGCTCTTGACGTGGTGTGTTTCTGTTTTATGCTAGCTACAAGCTCACCTGTGTTTGATATTAAGCATTCTTTTTTATCTAACAGATACTATATGGCCAAATGTTTGGGGCCACCTGACCACAACACCCTTATGATGATCTTTCCCAAACTCGAATACACATATTTGTGCAGGATTTCTATGCTTTCCTTCCACTCAAACATTTTATCCAGCATGACGATGCTGCATTGCAAAAATAAATGCTTGTGTCGTGGCTTGAGAAGGTTGGTGCAAAAGAACTTAATAGGGTTGAAATCAGGTCTCTGTGCCAAAAGAACACATTTTGGATAACTGGAATGCCAAGTTTGTTTGCCGCACATCAGTGGCCAGAAAGAAAATATAAGAAAAGATTTTAGTCCCAGAAGAGTGGAGGCTGGGGAGTGTACCTGCGTATTAATGACCCTGGTTTTAGAATGGGGCATACAATAGACCGGTGCATGCATCCTATTAGAGGGACAGCGCATGTAGGACGTTTTGGAGACAAGGTGAGGGAGGTGAGATTGAGATGGTTTGGATATGTGCAGAGGAGGGACTATCGGTATATCGGTAGGAGAATGCTGAGGATGGAGCCACCAGGAAGGAGGAAAAGAGAAAGACCAAGGAGAAGGTTTTTTGCATGTGATAATGGAAGACATGTAGTTGGTTTGAAAGAGGCAGATGTAGAGGACAGAGGGGTATGGAGACGGATGATCCGCTGTGGCGACCCCTAATGGGAGGAGCCGAAAGAAGAGAAAGATGATGCATCCTTTTTTTTCACGTACACGAACAAGGTAATAATTAATGTTCTTTTAATACAGTAGCTGCCTTGATACTGTATAGACGAGTGCATTTTATTTTCTGGCACTTATGTTTTTTCTCATGTTTAGGTATTGTTAAGAGAGTAAGAATAAGACAATGTATTCCATTTGTTAGAATTAAGGTATCTAAAAGTCTCAGCCATTCTTCGTTTATTGTTTTGCTTTTTTGTCATTCACCCCAAGGTTAATTCTCCTGTAGCAAATGTTTTTCTTTTCTTATTTATTTATTTATTTTTTTTTAAATACAAATTTGCATCAAAACAACAAATCTGGTGTTTAGTCTCTTCGATTTATGCTATGACCCTTGCTTTGCCCCGAAACAGCAAACCCAATTTCAGCTTGTGTTTTGTTTTGTTTTTTTAATGGAATAAATAGGGTTGTAACAATAAGAAGTTAATTTCCTCAGCACATGTTGTAAAGCTTTTTCAGACTTCTCTCGTACATTTTGTACTTTCTCTGGGTGCGTGTTTTCGACCTCTAGTCATCTCGAGCTTCTTGCTTGTGTTCTTGTCATTAATTTTTAGTAACTCAGAATGCATTTGCCTGACTTGACTTCAGATAGAACAATGAAAACCTAGTTGTGTGTCTGTGTCTAACCTGCTGGAGAGGCTGAGCAGCTCGTGCTTTTCCACTACAGTCGATTTGTTCTCCAGCTCCCACAGCAGCACGTTGATAAGGTGAGAATTCTTGATGACAATAGGAACTTCCTCAAACATGTTGTCATAGCCCACACTGGCCTTCTTCAAGCTGTGGAGAGACACACACACACACCATTTTCTCACCGATAAGCTGTTACATCTCTCTAACACTTGTCTTTGAAATGCAGTGCTTAATGGTTCACACTTTTGCTCAGAGTCACAGGGTGACCATTTTCTGTCTGTTCTAGCTAAGAAGACCTCAAGAGTGTTGAATAATTGTGCTGTAATCTTTTTTTTTTTTTTTTTTTTTTAGAACTGATGTATTGGTAGGAGGTGTGGAAAAAAAGCAAGTGTTTTACTGAATTTTTTAAAAGCCCCATGAAATGGATTTAACAGTGGATTTCTTTTGATTACCAACATTAACAAGAAGAGTTAGCATAGCCCTAAACACCCACTAAGCACTCTGTCCTACCTGTAATAATCTCAGCAGCCAAACATGTGGCTAAAATTATGCAGACAGGGAAACATAGCTTCAGGTAAACCTGTGGCACAATTATAGGTGGCAGACAGACAGCATTTCTGTAAATGCTTTTCTCACAGGAAAATTCTTCAGAGTTTATACAAAAGTGGAGCCTGACGTGGGCTATCAGTCAAGAACATAAAGCTGAAGCTGCAGTGGGCACATGTTCAACAAAATTGGACAGGTGAAGACTGAAACCTTTAGATTTTTTTTTTACCGGATTTTTGCTCAGGCACAGATAGTGAGGTCAGAAATTGGTGCCAGTAGCATGAATCCATATAACCAACTTTGCTATGTGTTAACAATCCAGACTGGTAAAGGTGGTAGAATTGTGTGAGGAAAATATAGACCCATTAATACGATCATCACTTAAATGAAACAACCATTGCTAACAATGTGCCATTTTGTAATTGTCACTTCTAGTAATGATAATGCACCATGTCACAAAACCAAAAGTCATCTCAAACTGGTTTCATGAACACAATAATGTGCTTCATGTTCTTCAGCAGTCTTCCCAGTTACCGGATCTGAATCCTGTAATGTTTCCAACCTCTTGTGGAATCCATGCCATTAGTTATTTAAGCTCTTTTGAGAGTGAAGGGAGATCTTACCAGTATTACTATAGTGTTCCTAATAAAGTGCTCAGTAAGTGTGCGAGTAATAATAATCGCTAATATCCTAACGGGGAGTTAATGAGATTCTCAGTTTCTCTTCCTCCTCTGACCACTCATACAGATCATTGTGATGTATCGTATGGTGGTGTAGCAGCTACATGAGGAGGTCGATCGCATGGTTTCACGCCAGCGATAATCTGTCCATCATCAAGAGCGTTCAAGGTTAAAGCGGACACGCCTGATGAAACGAATGTATTGGTGATTCTCCTAGCTAATCAGTGTGTGGGGGCCAACGTGATTTAAATCAGAATAAGAAGCACAATCTAAGCAAATGAGAGAAAATAGCAGGGGATTTGGAATTGATGAGCTTTGTGTTTGTGTGTGTGTTGTTTATAAAAGTATGATTGAAGGCAGCTGTGTTTGTTGTGTCTGCATGAGTGTCATTGCATGCACCATACCATTCTGCAGAGAAGTCTTTCTCTTTGCAAATCTCCATGAGTTTGGGGGTGAGCCTGTAGGCCTTGAGGGACAAGGATCCCTGAGCTGTCTTAATGGGATCTACAGAGAGACAAGAGAGGCAAATAAGATGAAAATGCACTTAGTCATGGGTGTTACCACACTCTCACGATGTTCCCTAGGCATCGCTTCTTCTCCACAACAAATACGACTAACAGTTTGTCAGTTAAAGCAATAGTCAGTGTACAGAGGCATCGCTGGACAAAATTTCTTCTCTGGGTTATGAGGCCTTCAGTCTGCTGCCTGATACAAATGTTTGAAGGAAAAACATTTAAAAACTAGTCATAGTACATTAATTTGAGTGTCAGAATGCAGACATTCGGTGTCAGAAAGGCTTTATTAGTTTTCCTATTAGTTGTTGTGAACCTCGCGTGAACATGCCAGTCTCCCGGACGTTTTGACAGCCAAACGAAAGCATCTGCAAAAAACCAAAAAAAAAAACCTAGCATAATTCCATCGTTCTTTTCGTGCACCCGGGCAACTCAATTGTCTGACTTCTCAGCGAGTTTCTATTTCGGGAAAGTAAAAAACAAAGGCTGCATTCAACAATGATGGTAGCAGAAGCGGAAAAAGACTAGGAGCGCGTTATCCGACTGACAGGTGTGGTATAATACAAAAGAACTAACGAAGACACACCATATACACAAGTCAGAAACGAAGCTGAGAATAAACCCTGATCATATTTACACGGTGAGCACCCAGAAACTAGCGAGAGCAGGGTAAACTGTGCGGCGAGCTCGCTGAAGAAACGTGTCACAGCCTCGCAAGTGCTACTGTAGTGCTGTTCAAAGAGCACGTGATATTTACAAGCTCGAAAAAAATATACAAAGATCTCTGAAATGGAATATGTAGGAAGAAAAAAAAAAAAACCCACGTATTGTATGATTAATGAACATATATTTGAGGGTATGGATGAAGTCACAGAAGCAAGAGCAGGATGATTCCTGGTAAGACGCCCCGCACTGTATATCCACACTCAGCGTAAAGGGAAATAAAGAGCAAACTACACTTATGTGGTTTGTGCTAGTGTGATAATCGTGAATCGTGTTAGTAGTGAGGGCCAGACTCCCTGTGCTGCCGTGAGTGTTTAAAGCTTATATCAACACTAAACCACTGCAGCACACATGCGGATAAGTTAACAGCAGTATGGTAATATACAACTAGGTTGATGACTTTTTATTAATTTTATTATTATTATTATTATTATTATTATTGACCTGCTTGTTTCATTGTAAATGTCACTGTAGACTCCATCTCCTTCCTAAATCAAATAGAGCAACAAGCTCAGTGAGAATGATCAGATGGCTATTTCTCTAGATTCAAAGACAGAAGGTTTTATATTCATAGTTTGGAATCAAGTCCAAGCTGTTGTAATTTTTCACATGACCTTCAGCCTGCAGAATCAATAATCAGCCTCTCCAGTCATCCATCTGCAAGAAGCGCTGCGAAAGTCAACAGTTGTAAACGGTACACAGACCAAACCAAAAAATTGCACTAGACCAGAGATGGGGAGAACTCTAATGGGAGATCTAATCCGTGTCCAGGCTTTTATTACCTGAAATACGCCAATCAACCTGCCAATCACAGCTAAAAGACACACCCTGTGATAGCGATAAAAAAGAAATGCTAGATATTAACAAGGCTGCCATTTAACTGTCTCCTGTAGTTTCTAATGATTTTAAATATTAAGAACTGATTCAAGGCTATGGAAAGATGCAGCATATGGTTCTCTTTCATAAAGTAATATAACATGCTATCCTATTAGATCTAATAGGATTCTATTAAGATACGAGCCCAAGCGTGGACTTTAATCGTAAATATCTTCGAGATATAATGAAAACTGTCATTAAAGGTTACCTAGAGAATTACATTTTAGCCTCCTGGTATCCATGCATATTCAAAATTAAACCTTTAATTTAATTTCCACTGCATAAAGACTGGATATCATTTGCCTGGGCTAATAAGAAACATATCACAGACTTCACTAAATTCATCAGTAAAAAAAAAAAAAAAAAAAAAAAAATGCTGGTATGTTTTGCAACCAGATGTGGAATAAAAGCGGCTTAAAAAACACTTTGTATAACGAGCGACTCTGCTTCTCACAGGATCATGCCAGTGCGCACCTCAGTCACGGCACCCACGGCTGCTCTGAAAGGCCTTATTGTCTGTACAAAGCATGTGGAGCGGGTTCTGGCAGCTGCTAGGTGTCTGATGTAGATTTGCGCTGCAGGCCTGCGTCCTGATAGGGAGCCACATCTGGCACGAGGGTAGTGTCTGAGGAAACTTACTGACAGCAAGTGGACCAGGATTGAGGAGGGTGTTGAGAACACTCGGGGTTTTGTGTGTATGTGTCAGCGGTCCATCGCCCCCCAACCCCCCACAGCTGTAATCAGAGAGCCTGGTGTGCATTGGGAGCTCAGCTGAGTGAGGGGGAGTACGCATGCAGGTCTGTCATAAATGCAGCTCCACGAATGGCGCCCCCGCTTGCCCCTTCCCAGTCATCAGCACACAGGCATATGGAGCTAATGGCAATACTGGAATATGCTCATAGTTGAAGGGGAAGGGCGAGCAGGGTAAGGGGAGGGGGTCGTCCAGTCCACCAAGCCATCCAGCATTCCTGAAGGTACACATCAGCACTCCGATAGCAGGCAAAACAAACACAGAGGAGGAAACCCTGTCTAGACAGAGCCGCTGCTGGCCAGCTACACACACTGAGCTACTGTTTATCCAAGGTGGGGGTCGAGGGGGCAGAATGAGAGAGAGAGAAAAAAAGCTCAAATGCATGACTGCTTGACAGAGAGAAAACAAGTTAAAAAGCTAGATAGGTAAACAGACAGGTAGATTTGAACGGGGCTTCTTCTGTCTAGACGCTGCACAAATGACTAAGACGGCGAGACATGGATAACCCTGTGAGAGTGCATTAGCAATGGCAGAGTGAGAAACACAAGAGCTAGAAAAATCTCATTAGTTCTGGCAAAACGTATCATGAAAGAGACAGATGGAAGGAGGGGAAAACTGTACCATAAATTAGCACCACAGACTCCTCGATGGCGTGCTGGTAGCTGAACTGAGAGTCCAGCAGGGCTCGGCTCATGAAGGAGCCGAAGAAGGTGGACTGGTACCAACCCACGTGCAGATGGTCGATGTTGACGTGACGAAGACTTCTCATCATCTCCATCTGATACTGAACTGCGAGACAGAAGAAAGAGACACACATGTTTCAGGAAATGCTCTCAGGCTGCGCAACTGATTGCAGTTTAGTCAAACATTTGGCTTTTGTGACTGGAACAAAGAGCACTCACTGTGACATTGGTTGAGTTTGTAATCCAAATTTTAATCAAATAGGCCAACATTAGATGAGAATTATTACTGAGTTTGCTAGATAAATTGCATAAATCACTAAACCATGTAGGCTGCAAAAGCTGTGATGAACTTTACGAATTATTACCATAAAATTCAGAATGTGCTTTCTGAAAATTCGACTAAATGGGAAGTGGAATTTTCAGAAAGCACATTCTGAATTTTATGGTCAGGTGTCCATTGGAACACTGACTGCACCCCAGGCCTCCTCACCCTACATCAGTACCTGACTTTACTAACATCCTTGTGGCTTGTTCGCAGAAGATGTTCCACTACATTTTCCAGTGTGGTTGTTGAGATTTGTGCATTCAGCCACAAGGATGTTAGTAAAGTCAGGTACTGATGTAGGGTGAGGAGGCCTGGGGTGCAGTCAGTGTTCCAATTCATGCTAAAAGAGGTTCAGTAGAGTTGAGGTCAGAACTCTACAGCAGGCCACTCAAGACCTTCCATAACTTCATGGAGCTCACTTTGTGAACAAGGGCATTAACATGCTGGAACAGGTTTGAGTCTCTTGGTTCAAGTGAAGGGAAATTTAATGCTTCTGCATCCAAAGTCCACATATGGCTGAATATGTCGGGTGTCCCCAAACTCTCGTACATATAGTTTATTTATCATTTTACAATAAATATCAGGAGTTAAAATCTCAATGTTACTCGCAATGTTGAAAACTGAGCCTAAATGATGTTTCTATAAAAATGGCATTATATTTTATTTATTAACTGCATATTATAGCTGTGTACTTTAATCATCTCCGAGGAGGAATATGTTACAGACAGCCAAAGCCAATCCATATCCACGTTCTATTAACACGCCGACATAAAAAAAGAAAAGGAAGAACTTGAGGGCTCAGAAAATGCTGATGTTGCATATACACAATTACAGAAATAAATAAACTAAAAAAAAAAGTCATATTTGCTGGTCTTATGATGCATTAATTAAAAAATATTAGCATGGCATAAAGTTAATACTGAGCTAAGTTAGAGCTTTAGTTCATCTCAGAGCTGAAATTCATCTCATTCAGAAGAAAAGGCGTGGCATTTTTTTTTTTTTATGCATTTTGAATAAAATACATATAATAATTTCAGTGCATCCACTGCGCTGGAGGCGTACTGCAATTGCTTTGTATATATAACAGGTGTGTAATAGGTTTTATTTAATGTATTTTTTCAGGGTGAAAGGAGAATTTTCCAGTGTGGTAGCACAGAAAAATGTTCAACTGTGTTTAAATCTGATACATTATCACATTATACCACATTATAACAGAGATGAATGCATACTAATTTATGATGTTAAAATGTATATTTGCATCTATTTATAAGTTTATATGAAGCTGCTTTGTGACAATGTCCATTATTATAAGCGCTATACAAATAAAGTTGAATTCGTTTGGACAATACAAAAGTGTGGTGATCATGCAAAAACCTAACACGATTTGTAGCTATAATTGGGTTTTTATGCCTAATGTGCTTTAATACATCCAGTTGAGACCAGAAATATCCCACATGAACTTTTTCTATCATCTTGCCAATTCAACCAACACTGTGTCGAATCATCTGTCCAAACATGTCTAATACCATGCCAGTTCAATGTGATTCCCCACACAGTGAACATCAAGTGGTTGGAAAGTTACTCAGGTACGGTACTTAGACACCAGGATACTGAAAGATCTGTGATGCTCCAGCGCAGCGGACGCACTGCAATCATTACATCGAATTTTTTTTAACGTGCCATGCCTTGACTTCCGAAGCCTTGGCTGAACAACGATATTTTAGAAAGACAAGATTTTAAAGCAACGTATCTATATAAGGAACACGTACATCATGTGATCAGTATTTTCCTTGTGAAATGTATTTTGTACAATCTTTATACAAATTCCACCCTTTACTTTGCGAAAATTGTGAAAAGGCAAAGCTGAAGAGATCTAATAGTGCTGTGGTCCATGAAGTCCAGCATCACAGAGTTATAGAGAACATGATGTATCTGAGCAAGGAAATATTCGTATATTTATATATATTCATACAAAAGTGTGTATTTGGAAAAATTAAAGACATAAGCAAGTATTTTAATGCGTCGTTTTTAGCATTTGCATTCTATTCTGAAGTTCGAGTGTGAAATACTTGGTGAAAGAATGGAACAAATTGTGAAACGCTGCAGTCGTGATCTTTTCTTGTTAGGAAACAGTCTAGGAGTGACAGAGAGGACAGAGAGGGGAAAATAGAGGGAAAGGGAATGAGCAAGGAAAAGGCTCTGATTTGCTTTATCACCAGAGCTGCTGAACTTAGCAGCAAATCAAATGTCTGACAGAATGATGGAATGGTTGGGCTATGTGTGTGTGTGTGTGTGTGTGTGTGTGTGTGTGTGAGTGTGTGTGTGTGAGAGAGAGAGAGAGAGAGAGAGATAGAGAAAGAGGTTGGCCAGGAAAAGGCTTAGTAGAAACTCTGGTGCTTCTTATAGGGACAGGTGCAAAGAGGAACCCTGAAATTGCAGTTTCCAGCTTTGTAAACAATTGCCAATGAGCAGAGAAGAGGGCGTGCTGAGTATCATCTTGTGTCTGTCTGTGTGTGTGTGTGTGTGTACAAGAGAGAAAGCTTAGCAGCCAGTCTAAATAGCGTGTATGAGAAACTGATTAATGACTACAGTGTGCGTCTGTGCGTGTGCCCTCCTGCATAAGAGTGCATGTAGGTATTTATATGGGTGTGTTTGATGGCTGAGTGGTCACAGAGGGTGTGTGTGTGTGTGTGTGTGTGTGTGTGTGTGTGTGTGTGTGTGTGTACACACACACAAGCTCAGAGAATGACAGTTCCACTCTCTGGTCAGACAAATGGTGGTATTTTGGGAGTGCGGTCTCATCCCACTCTGTGCCATTATGCTTCACCAGAGGGTTGACAACATGGCAAACAGCGACCACAGAGCACACACTCCCACACCTCCGCACGCTCAGCTGGAATACGCCAGGCCATGAATTTCCTCTCCGACAGCTCGAGCTCAGCTGCAGTATGTGACCAGAGAGTAATATCAGGGCTGAAATTACAGTTCATGCGTCAAACAAGCCCAGCAAGCTTCTCCACCTTTGTCGCGAATGCCAGGAGTGCTCTGGTTCTTCTCATCATCTCATTTTACAAACAAGAGCTAAACAATTCAACTCGGGGACAGCGTCCTTTATTTATGAAAAGCGCTCGGAGAGGAAAAACAGCTGGCTGAAGCAGACGCTTGTAGCCCGCGTAGGCCTCGCACTTTCTTCCAAACAATGGCAAATCGAAACCGGTAAAGAGGAACCGCTGAGTAAACCGCTTGTCCATACAGCTCACACGAGCTCAGCTTTAAGGGGAAGTCAGTGCCGAGTCGGGGAGCGGGAAAGAAAAACAATGTGGCTTTTTCTCTCTTCTTCAAAGAATACACACGCAAACTTCAAAAAAGCATTGGTTGGGCGCACACATTCCAATAAGCGGCATTGATCTTAACCGCACATCGGGTCTTTCTCAGACACACAAAATGCATGCGAAAAAGAAAATAAATAAATAAAGGTCAATGAGGGGCGAAAAAAACAAACCCAGAAAAACATTTAAAACAACATACAAAAAAACAAGATAATGAGAGTTTTACTGATGCTGTCCTGTAATTAAAAGAGTTTTCGGTGGGCAGAAACACAACCCGGCAGAAATATAAAAGCAGAGCCAAAGCCACCGGATCAGAGCTTGAAAGAAAGTGGGATTTTCTGTACAAAATTACAAATGCAATCGGAGGCATCTGTGAGCTTGTAGTGCGGACACGTTTAATGCCGCGGTTTAAAGAGAAACGAGAAAAAAATAAGTAAAAAAAAAAAAAAAAAAAAAAAAGAGTGCTGAATGACAAACGTTTTTCAAACGAGGACCCAGACGGTGTTTGAGCAGATCTGGGGCGCATATGGCACAGCAAGTTTTGAGGAGAAAAGGAAAAAAAAAAAGGATTGGACTATGAGTGCAATAAGTTGTAACTGTGTTTGACATTGGATTACTGCACTGCACCAATTGTAAAAATGGTTTATGGTGTGTTGCATCTGTTTGAAGCAAAGTGGCACAGACAACTGTGTAAAGCAGGCAAGCCAAGTTTGCTGACTGTGTGAGGCATGGATGCCACCTCGTGTGTGTAACACGGTGCCACGGGCATGTCCAGCTGCCAAGGCGACTGACTCACGGGACTTTATTGATGATGTGATCGTGGATGGCTGGCAACAAGATGGATTCTGAAGTGAATAGAAACATCTCAACTGCGTGGAGGACCGTACACAGAGTGTTGCTTCGGTACAATACTGACGCAACTGAGGAGTTGAGCAAAACCACAATGCTGATCTGAGGACTGCTAATCACTTAATCACTTAATCACTTAGTCCACTCACAAATCATCAGAGAAGAAACTCAGCATGTGGTGAGGTCTGAATGACGTACTTCAGGTCAAGGATGGTTTTAAAAAAAAAAGTATGTTTTTCTTAGGTTAAAGCCACATTCTGCACATTAAACTCAGAGCTAAATCAAATGCACCGAAAGCAACTCCATTCCATCATTCTCCAATTCCGTGTGGACTCGGTTCCTCTTCTCTCTCCTTCTCTCTCTCGCTCTCTCTTATGTACACCTACTCAGTGTGAGACTAACAGTGAAGCTGCATAACAAGTGATGCATTTTACATTACAAACACACAGAAAAGATCTGCAGTACACCCCGAATACTCTGCTATTCAGTATACAGCGGGTGTGTGTGGATATCCCGTCGAGACGCTGCGGTCGGTTCAGGTTTAAAATGTAGACATATACACTTGTGTACCGCTCGCAATGAGAACAGTCAGAATCTACAACGAGAAATGGGGCTCTCGGGGTGTTCGGACCGCGGCAGGCCGAGGCGACCTTCGAATTTGTTGCCATTTGCGGTGAAAAGTTTGCGCTTGTGTGTTTGGACATTTGGGGTATGATCAATCACGGCACTTCCTTGGAGCATTCCGCCCACAACTCATTACGCGCACAGCGAGAAACATTTACCTCCACAACGAAGACATGGCTTTCATTCTTTGTATATGAAAGCTAGAAAATAAAAAAGATGCTAATGAAATTATTTGTAAGCTGAGGTATGGTTATTAATTACACTGTAAATAAGTACAGACAAGAAACAAGAGTTTAATATTCTTAGAAATCATTTAGAAAGTCGGAGGTAAAACTTTTCAGAACAACAAAATGATTCAAGATTCAAGGTTTCCATGGTAACACAACAAGCTCCATTTCAGAGAAAATGTAGATGATTTCTGCCCGTGCACATGCCCCACCCCGATCGGTTATTGTTTATTCATCTTTGCAGTAACACTAATATGGGACTCTGCATTTTAAATATTCCAGTCCGCATTTAGTCCCATTTGCAGTTATAATTCCCTCCACTTAGGGCTGGGCGATATGGCCGAAAAAAAAAAAAAAAATCACTGATTTTTTCACAAAAAATCCGATTTGCGATTTAAATCGAATTTTTTCCCCCTGCTTAAAATCAACCTGCATATGACAAAGCAAATGTAAAAAAAAAAAACGTTTTAACTTTATTAAATGGGTTAAAGTGCAATCAGAAACAACAAGCCATTGTAAATTGTGAAAATAGAACGTAACATAACATAAAATGAGCAAACCTACAAAGAAAAATATTTTATGAGTGTTTGAATGTGGAACATGGTTAAAAATGCAGTGATGCTTGGAGTGATTTTGCCTTTACTTTTCTTAAAAACTCCACAGTAAAATGAGTTGAAATTTAAAATAAAAATATAATAGACAGCGAGATTCTAAATAAGAATTATTTGAAAGATTGAGCAAACCTCAAAAATAATCATAAACAAATGTTTTATGAGTGTTTGAATATGGTGATTCAAATGCTCTGATTGTTCTGTTTCTTAACGGAAACGCCGTTCTGAAGTGTCTTTACAGGTATTTTGACCGCTCCCACCACCCATACCGGAAGTGTACGATTAGACACGCAACACTAAACAAAGTGCGGCTGCTTAACCGTGTATTTTCAACATGCGGCTGCTTAAGCGCAGTCTTGTGCTGCCGCTGTCTTGTTCATGTCGTAGGGCCCTACATCTCTCTCACTCGACAGCATGCCTCTGTTGGAGGTGCTGCAGTAAATTGATGCTACTGCTACCTTTGCTTGCTCGCTGCCATGTTGTTTGTGTATCTCTATGGCAAACGCGCGGGGGGGGGGACTATGGGAGCCCAGAGGGGAGCGTCGGCGGACATTAAAGAGAAAACCGATTTTTATTAAAACATATCGATGTAAACAACACATTCGAGTTAATCGATAAAATCGATTTATCGCCCAGCCCTACCTCCACTCTTCTTTTAAAGATGTTCAGCTAAATTTTGAAGTGTGTTTATTCAGCCACACAGATGTTAGTAAAGTCAGGTACAGATGTAAGGTGAGGAGGCCTGGGGTGTAATCAGCGTTTAAGTCATCCTAAAGATGTTCAATAGGGTTGAGGTCAGAGTTCTGTGACAGGCCACTCAAGATCTTCCACTCCAGCCCATTTAAAATATATCCGTCCTGGAGTTGTCTTTGTGCACAGGAGCATTGTCATGCTGGAACAGGTTTGAGTCTCCTAGTTGAAGTGAAAAGAAAATGTTATGCTACCAAACTCCTATTCAACAAGTCTCCAATTTTGTGGCAACAGTTTGGATAAGAATGTGAACCAAATCTTAACAGTTTTACATTATCGACATTCTCTACCACAAGATGTTTAATAAAAAAGGGGGGGGAAAATTATCATAATTAAATCCAATAATCTGCATTATTTATTCATTTTGAACACTCAAAAAGACCACACAGATCAGGCATTACAGTATGACCTTTAACATTATGAATAGTGGAAAAATTGATTATCTCCATCATTGCACCTGTTATTGGGTGGGATGAATTAGGCAACAAGTGAACATTTTGTGCTTAAATTTGATAGAAGCAGGAAAAATGGGAAAGAGTACGGATTTTGAGCGAGTTTGACAAATTCTGATGACTGGGTCAAAGCGTCTCTAAAACTGCAGCTCGTGTGGAAAGTTCCTGGTCTGCAGAGCTCAACGTCTATCAAATGTGCTCGAAGGAAGTAACAGTGGTGAACCGGAGATACGATCGTGGACGGCTGAGACTCACTGATGCATGTTGGAAGCGAAGGCTGGTCCCTGTGGTCCGTTCCAACGGACGAGCTCCTGTAGCTCAAATTGCTGAGGTAGTTAATGCTGGTTTTGATAAAAAAGGTGACAATACACAGTGCATCGCAGTTTGATGGGTATGCAGCTGAGTAGCCACAGGCGAGTCAATATTAGACAGGTGTTCAAAATGTTATGTCTGATCAGTGTACGTGTATGTATATATATATATTCATACAGTGTATCCTTTCCAGAACCTTGCTCACGTCCATCTCAGGAACACTGGATGCCATCAATGAGACGCGGGTCTGCCAAACGGCATACTGTTCAAACACCAATTTACACTTAATTAGCCTTCAACCTGTTTTTGGGAAGCATTAGGAAACCCAAGAACCACAATAAAACTCACATAACCTCTGCGAGAACATACAACTATACACAAAGACAGGAATTCTGGAGGTGTGCGACTGCTCAGTAATCATGCCAACCCCATAAGCCTGCAAACTACAGCTGAAATTTATAATAGTTTATATGATGAGGCAGCTACTGGAAAAATATTGTCAAAAACAAATGGCTTTCCTCTCTGGGCACAGGACAAGAGGAGGACGGACTGAAGTTGGCTAATGCCACCCCGGTTTGGCTCTGAGCAGTTTTCTTTCTCCTTCAGACGCAAAAAAAACTTTCAGCCGAGATTCTCCATGACGCACACGAGGACATATAGAACTAATAAGAATGACTTGCCTTCCAATCTAGGCTTATTTTCTTTCTGAATACTTGCAATCTTTCTCTGCAAGCCCACAGTCTCACAGACTTGTTAAGAGACAATATTCAATATAAGAGATATTCAATCACTGGCAGCTTGTTAAGTCTCTGGAATTGGGCACCTCTGCCCTGCCACGCATGTTAAAATCTGTTCCATCAAAACGGGCTTTAGTAAAATAAAATAAATACATTTTGCTACAACATATAACGTAGCTAATTACTGGACATTATCTGAGAATCTGACAGGCTAATGATTAAGTAACAGGACAGAAGTCTGTTGAACAGTATGGAAGAGTCTGTATATAGATACACAAATGCTACAAGTTACCAGCTTGTTTCTGACTTAACGCTTATCAAAAAGTACACATCTGATGAGGGAAAACTTTCACTAATCCCCTGTTTGCAGGATTCATTGCTGCTCACTACATCAGCACAGAAGGAAAGTGATGATTAGCCTTACGCCAACACTTGCACCCGGTTTTAGGTTCTACAAACCAGCAGCAGTAACAGCAACATGCACATAAAGGAGGAGGATGAGAATGGAGGTCCTTGTGCTCACTGTCATTTGTCTGTTTTAAATAAGATCAGTATCACCACAGGAAGCAGGAGTTAGAAGGAAGCACTAGCACCAAGGCTGCTTTCCCCCTGAACTAAAGAGCTACAGCTCCATCTAGTGAAAGAGCCTTTCTCACTGAGGAAAGCAAATTTGACAGCAACAACTTCCTGTGCTCATGAAATCTGTAACGACCAGCAGACGACCGGAATGGGTGGATCTGCACAAGACCAAGGTTGCAGCTGTTGCAGTGCTGATCCATAGAGGAAGTGGATCTCTTTCACAACAAGTCATCAGTATGTCTACACCTCCTAATCTCAGTTCATCCCAGGACACAGGGACGTAACCCTCGGTGTTGGGATGCAGCTCAGGCAAGCTGCAGGAACACGGGTCTAAATCTGGAGACGAGGAGGGAAGTGTATATCCTCTTCTCATCCGCCATGCTCCCTGCTTCCTAATTACACATCACAAGCCCCTGCTTGCCTGTCAATCAGCTGTCTACAGAGCGACAAGCTGTGTCTTCAAACGAGGAAGGAGTAGGACGATCTGATCCTTACCTCCCTGGTGTCTGAGTTTGTTGGTGCAGCAGAGGTGTGTGGGTGTGGAGACGGAGAACGCGTTTCAGCTCCGAGCGGTCCTCACAAGTATGTGAAAACACTCGTGTTCACTTAGTTCAGAGGCAAAATAAATAAATAAATGCCGCTTCTTTTTAAGCGTTCTGTATAATACTGCACTTGTAACTTTGCAATTTATTTAACTGGATAATACACCATAAAGCCAGCAAAAGAACAAGCGTGGGCAAATTCAATGCACCGAGTGGTGATAAGCGGTTCACACTCAATACACATCGATCACGCTCGTCTAACACACCCCTCAACAGGCGAGACTGATGTAATGGGCAGGGACGTGAACAGAAGCAAAATAACATTTTTAGCTCACTGAAAAGAAAATGACGGGTAATTGATATATATTGTGAATATCTATGGAAAATAATCGGGGTAAGGGTGTGAAAAATTAGAGACTCAAAGCACTTTTAAACGTCGCTGCGGATAAGGGCGTCTGCTAAATGCCGCAAATGTAAATGTAAATGTATGAAAAGTTCAGAGGAGGTTCAAAGGAACGGAGGAGCTAGAATTACCCAGCCTTCACACCCTGCTAGCGAGGCGACAAACTGACAGGCGGCCGTGTCATTTCCTCTACTGAGTCAGCAGCACACGAACAAAACAACAAACGCCACAAATTAAATCCTGACTGAGATTTTGTGAGGTAGAAAAGCAACAAATCTAATTTAATTCTACAAATTTTTTCAGGGGGTGAGACTGCAATTCTCTACTCATCACTTCAATTTCATCCTTGGTTTGGTTTCAATTCAACATTGATTAGAGAACAAAAATGAAGAATCTACAATTATAGCGTTATTGAGGGGAAAAAAAATTATGTATGTATTTATGTATGTAAATACGTACGTACATGTGTGTGTGTATTTAATAGATAGATAGATAGATAGATAGATAGATAGATAGATAGATAGATAGATAGATAGATAGATAGATAGATAGATAGATAGATAGATAGATAGATAGATAGATAGATAGATAGATATGTGCAAATATACATTTTTTCTACAGATTCTGCTTTTCAATCAGCAGAAAATTACTAAAATGCACATTGTGTTTTCTAAAACGTGATGGATGGAAGATACAATGTCTACAGCAGCCCCTGCTAGGATTTTCCACCGCTTTCAAGTCCAGCCTCTGTGTAGCATCTGAAATCAGGTTTTGATTGGCCTCTCTAAGCTGGTCTGCACAACTGATCAGACTCTAAATTAGCTGATGTGTATCCCATGGCTCTGGAAGCCCTTTTCATACAGCTCTGATCACAACAGAATTTGCTATACTACATTGCAAAGATTTTATTTACTTTTGCAAGACAACAAAACCAAGTGTAAGGGAGTTCCGTGAGTAGGGGAAAAAAAAAAACAAGCACACACACACACACACACACACGACTGTACACTGTAGAACCGGCTTCCTGTTGTCTGAAATATTTTCCGAATAACAGCAAATATACAAAATGTGCTTTTTTCATTTACCTCACTTTTTTTCACCCACCCAGACTGGTCCACAGCTTCCCACAGTTAGATAACTAGCCCGCCCAACGCCGACAACCCAAGGCATGTACATTGGCATCGTTGATTTGTCATGCTTGTCGTGCAATATGAATGGAGTCGCAAAGAAAAATTGGTTGAGACATGAGAAATGAGAGAACTCCAAGGTTGCAGGGCTGACCCAGAGCAGCCATCTCGTCCAGTCTAACCAGAGCAGGCTTCGGTAAACATCTTACATCAGTCATCGAGCTCTGTTTTCTGTCAGAAGGACATGCCCTATTCTGTAGACGCCCTCAGGGGCCCCTGCAACCAAAACACACCACAGTAATGTTTAAACTCTGTTTGCAATGAGGAACGAAGGACACCAGAGAAGCGCTTGGGTGAGGATGAGCATTATTTCGGAAGAGAGAAATTAGGAAAAGAAGCACATATGAGACCAAGTCCAAAGAAGGAAATCAACGTGGTCAGATAAAGACAGTCATCAAGAACATTAACCAAAACTCGTGGTCATTTCTTGTACAAGTAATGATGTTATAAAGCCAAGGGTTTTTTTTGTTGTTTTTTTTTTTTTACTGAAAATGGGATAAGGCTGTGAACCAGTGGTGGACAGAAACAGCGTAAATGTAATTTTGCGTATCTGTACTTTACTGACGCATTTCCATTCGGAAATTCCGTTCCATTTCACTACATTTCAAAGTCTAATATCTGAATTTTTATTCAAATAACTTTTTGGGTAACTAGTGGTGGATTTTTATCTATGGGTGGATAAAATCTTATCTGGTCAACCTCTGTTTTGAAGGTGTTTTGATCGTCACTAAAGGAGCTAAAAAGAAGGTTTGGGCCAATAATTTGAATAATTTCTATTTCTAGATTGATGTCCTAAAGAGTAGCATGAGTTTTTTTCACATAAACAGAGTTGATTAAGTAGGAGTCCTGTGACAAAAATGATAATAGTAACATTATAGCCATAATATATATACTTAGTACTTTGGTCACTTAAGGACATTTGAAAGCAAATACAGTGGAACCCGGTTATGTCGATGTCCTAGGGGGTCGCCATAAAGCATTGAGATAACCGATGATCGAGATAAACGAAAATCAAAATGGCGGCAGTATATTAACGTGCTTGAAATTTCTTTATGTACATGATGTGCGTTAATAAATGAGAATGTGCAGGCACGTGTTTTTGAAGGGTTTTTTTTTACACAACAGCGTTGCCGCGATTTGTTTGATGAAGGCATTCTATAAAAATACATACAGTACATGTTTATCTGTCAGGAATCCCCCTGTCACGCCCCCTTCGGCCCCCTTCAGCGTGTCAGGTGTTTTCTCGGCCGCTTTCTCTGAAGCTTCCGGCTTCAATCGCGCACATCTGGTGCTCGTTTATCATCATCACCAGCTCCTATTTAAACTTCCACACTCTCACTGTCCGTTATTGTTGGTATATGTTGGTTCACGGCGGTCGTTGTTATCGCTCATGTGTATCCCGGTACGTGTCTTCCCACCGGCACTCTCTCAACGGCTGCTCTTTTCTTTCCAAAGTGCATCGGCGACATAAAAAAGTCGACATAACCGATAAAAAATGCTTAGAAAAAGTGAGAATTTGGCGGTTCCACTTCAAAAACGACGACTTAATAGGGTTGTCGAGGTAACCGAGGGCGAGATAACCGTGTTCCACTGTACTTTTACTTGAGTGAATATTAAAAATGAAGCACTTTTCATTTGACCTGCTGCATCTCTACTTTAACTTTTACATGATTCATGTACTTCATTCACCACTGCTGTAAACTGATACACACATACAGAGATGTCTTTCCTCTCCCATCTCTGTCTACAAAAAAATAAATAAATAAATAAATAAATAACGATTGGAAAATGCTCACAGGTGAAGAGAAAGTAAATCCCAAAACGTATAGCCATAAAAATTGCTAGTAAAATCATTAAAGCTACTAAGCAAATCAATAGGGTGAATTTGGACCAAGTTAAACAGTAATGACTTAGAACTACAATGGGCATCACCTGTTCTGCATTTAAGCAGCAATCAGGTACTAATAATGATAAAACTAGGATGAATGGACATTGGGTGCCACCGAGACCAGGTTCCCTTATGAGTCTTTTTCCTCTCAATGTTTCTTCCTCATACCACCTCAGTGAGTATTTTTCTTGCCACTGTTACCACTGGGTTGCTCATTAGGGACAAGCTTATAGGCACTAATGTGTAACCTTACATTTTTTAACCTATTTGTCTCTTTAAAGCTGATTTGGGACCATGTCTATTGTTAAAAGTGCTATATTTATATATATAAAAAAATAAAAAAATAAAAATAAAAATTCATTCATTCATTGTCATTAAATCCTGTATTTTTCAGGGTATTAGTTATCAACCAGAAGATCTAAATTAACTGCAGACAAATGGCCTTGAATGATGAGGAGCTACTGCTTAAGGTTACTCGGTTTTATCCCAAATCCCTGTTCAGTTTGTACTGGTGGATTCAGGAGAAACAAAGCCAGTAACCATGGAAAAAAAGCAAATTAGTAACAAATACAAAACTACGAGTGTGCTTAAATTGACTCCGGGGGCAGGGACGCACTCTGTTAGTAGTCTGGAAAGTTAAAGAAAACCAAATGAGGGCCAGTGAACAGAAGATTTTCTGCATGTTTTCCCCAAAAGATAGAAAAAGTTTAAAACACCCAGATCCCCACGCACCAGGCACAGATTGACTCGATGTCTGTCTAAGCGCTAATGTTCACTGGAGCTTTGTTCTAGCGGCTTTAACTCCACAAAAGTTGCGAGAACACATGGACCAAGGAAATCCAGATTTCGCACAAACAAGTCCCCGATGGTACAGTACAGCAAATATCTACACCATTTACGCTGGACACATTAAACAAAGCATTGCATTTTTAATAATGAAATCGTGCGATTCGGGGTCCTTTCAGGGTTAATAAGAGCTTATTAGCAAATCGGTAGAAGGGTAAAATAGTTGCAAGGTTGCAGTGTATGCAAATATGGCAAAATTTTTACCAAATGCTGATTGGAAGGTTGTGTTCACACTGTGTGACGAGACGAATGGGACTTGAAGTAGTGGGATGAAAAACTTGGTGCAGACAATACAGTGTTTAAATTATGTCCGGTCCTCACAGCTAACCTAATGCAAAGCTGTGTTAACAAGATGATTCCTCTTTGCTATTTACAAACAGACTCTAGACAGCTTTCTGATTACAGACATCTGTCGAGGAGCTCTCTGGCCACAGGGGATAAAAAGCATCAAAACATCCACAGCATATGCAGCTATGACATGACTTGATTAGACATTCTGGCAGCCCTTTTCTCTTCACAACATAGGAATAAGAAGTGATCGAACCACAACATTTATCCCAAGAATGCTGTGTCATGGTGGGGGTTTTTTTACTGCTGTTTTTCAGGCTTTTTTTTCCCCCCAGTCTCCCCCTCGCTCATCAACACACCTTTGTCTGATTAGCTCCGAGCAGTGGAAGCAGCAGAGGAGGCAGAGGTAGCATTGGCTTGAAAGCTGGTCATTAACGGCATTAGTCCTTCCATCCTCTTTGTCATCACGGGGCGTAACAAACTCTTTTAGGCAGCTTTCCATGCTGTTCTTTCCTTAGTGCTCAGTCGAACGACTCGTGTGAGCGATGGGGACCGCCGCACTTAGTGCATGCTGTGCACAGATTAGTTTATCGCAAGACACAGACATCGCGAACACACTCAAAGGCTTGCGTCCCCAATCCTGACGCGCAACCTTTGCCTCTCTCGGCGCAAGCTCCAACTAAAACCCCTCCGTGCAAGGAGTGTGGGAACGACGCGTACAAGAGCCTCCGAATCTGGGCCAGGACACATACTGAGTGGTAAAGGTTTCCAGCAAATACACCACACAAAAGCTTACACCAGGGATCTACTTCTGCTGATCTGATCTAAACCAGCAATCCCATGGGGAAAGCAGAAGTAATTTCGCTGATGGCACTCGACTCTTCAAAACAAACCCGAGGAGATAAACACGGATCAATGAATAATTCCGAGCTAATGCAAGACTCTTGATATGCAAACAGCGGCTCTGAAAAGTGTCAGTCTTTTGATTCCCTGATGGGGGGAAAAAAAAAAATTCGAAGGAATAAAAGACAACAGTGTCATACTGAACCCTTGGCTATGCAATGATTAGTCAAGCCACACACCTTTGATATACAACTACGAGCAGACCTTCACTTTGTTCCTCAGGCCATGGCCTGAAATAGACTTGCCTCAGGGCAGGAGGCAACTCAGGAACAATAAGACAGCTTAGAAACGCCAGCCTTGTGGACGCTCATTACAGACCCAGAGCCATCCTCCAGGCCAGACCGGCATGCAAGAAAAAAGCCGAGGTAGCATAAGCAAAAAGAAAGGCGAACAGCCTGAAGGTGGATGGGATGAGCGGAGAAAGAGAAAAAGCAAGTTGTTAGACAGCAGACAAGAGCGTAAGCAAAACATTTCAAAGCTAATGCTTCTGAGGTGTGGTTGCAGAAGGATTGGTGGAGAATGGCCCCAGGATGATCTGATCTAACATGAGATTAACTGCGATTCGAATCTGTGCCGCAAGACTGTACAGGGGAATTGCTGCACACCACACGCCAAAGAGATGGTGGAAGGAAAAAAAGCCACGTGCCAGCAGTTTGTTGAGCAGCTACTCAGTAGACAGAGCGTTGATTTACAAACCTTGAATTTTACGATGTCGGGTCAGTGGAGTAGGAAACAAAGGACCTGCCTAACTAATAAAACCACAAACCGAAAAAGTTCTGAAATATTAAGTATTTCCATGCTGAAATTTTGATAGATACGGAGCTACAATGAATAAATAAACAAACAAACAAGAAGGCAGTAATACTTTACTGATACACGCATGGCTATGACATTGACACAGGGGATTATAAGCCTGAATAATGCATCTGTATATTGAAAAGTCAAAGGGCAACCTGGACTGAAGTAACCAGGAACATCATTCCATCACTAATCCAGCTGCAACTCTTATTATAAAAAAAAAATAAATAAATAAAAAAAATAAAAATAAAAACTCCTGCGCAAATAACACGCACCATATTTTTTATTATTGCACTTGAAACAAAAAAAAACAAGGTTGCAGCATCAGTTTGACCGACCGTGGCTGGCCATATCTTATCCGAGTCATATTTTTTTGCTTTCCAAAGCAAGATGATGACAGAAATGTCGAGAGGCCACTCAATGGAAAATGAAATGGAAACCTCACCAACAAGTACCGCGGTGTATTCAACAGCTCTGTAGACACTTACCTGAGAAATCATTCAGCTGAGTAAGTTTGAAACTAATATAGAACTTTTGTGCAACCCAAACAGAAAATCCATCAGCAATATTCCATCATCTCTTAAACACCATATTCCTTTTTATATAACTCTTACATTAACTGTGCTGGAGCAATTTTCATTAAGTTACACATAATAGTGTGAGGGAGAAGAAGAAAAAAAAAGACCAGACAAGCAGACCTTTTTTTTTTTTTTTTTTTATAAATTCACCATCTACTCTGCAGCATTTATCATGCAAATGTCACTAGTACAGGATCTCTGACGGGATGGCAGAATTGGATAGCTTTTCTGTAGTCGGCTACCGAGAAAATTATCTCCGCTAGGTGCAAGACATTCTGCTGTGTTCAGCGCTGAAATACCGACCCACTTTGCGATTAGCGAAGCCTCCTGCACGCGCATTTCAACAAGTAAGCGTTGCGTTCAAGCAGGTTCAAGAGGACACACCCTCCTTATCGAAAAGGCAAAGAGAAATGCTTTTCTAGACTCTTGGGCATCTCTGTATGTGCTGAAAATGGTGTCATGGCATAAAATGTGTCAGCATTTGAGTTCATCTTCAGAGCCTGGAAATGGTGCTACTAAAGTTAACTTGGGCAGCAGCAAGCACATGAATTGAAAATTAAATATTCAAATACATAAAAAAATTCCAATCAACTATTGCTCTCATTTAAAGATGATAATAGTGGTGTCAAACATACAAGATACAAACTAAGACTAGAACAATCAAGGATCTATTTTGGCCACCGAATGTATTTATAATCGGTTTAATACGGTAAAATCACCTTGTGGCCTGTAATTAAATTTAAATTTCTAAGATGGTGAGGGACTTGATAGGCCAAAAAAGTCAATTGGACTTGACGAACACTGCATGCAGTTCTACTTCAGCAACCTTAAAAAAATCTGACTGTGGATCCAAAAGAACTCATTTACTGGTTTCTCAGCAATGAGCTATAAAATACTGATATTTTTACCTACTTCAGTATTCTGAGCTTTTGTATACGACTTTAATCCTCAGGTTTCCACATAAGCATTTAATTCCTTAATATAGTGTCTGGGGTTAGTTTTCCAATAAATTGGTGAAAAGTTAGAGAAGGATTGTATTAAACGTTGGAGAACCTTTGTAGGCCGAATTGTCCAACCGTTACACCCCACTTTTTATTGTGTTTACCACATATACCACCAGTTACGTTCATTTTGGTTTTGCCTTGTAACACAATGCAATGTGGGAAAAGTCCAGTGGGGTGGCATATGTCCGTTTTCTATGCAATATACCCGTCTGGACGTGTAATAAGATAAATGCCACTGATCTATATTGTTTACTTCAATAATTCAATAAAAAAATAAATAATACAAAAATGTCTAACTATTGCATTCTGGACCGATAACAAAAGAAACGAAGAAATCATATTCTTCTATTAGAGCTTTGTGATTGACAGACAGGGATTACATAAGCCAAAGGCACCCCTCATGACACTAGAGTTTGCTTTATCAAGTGAAATTATGGCCTAACTTATGGTGAGATTAAAAA
>NC_139594.1:10300130-10327630 GCF_946808225.1 Silurus aristotelis | reverse complement strand
TCACCTGTTGTTATAATATCATTATTATGCTTAATATTTTTTGCATCTAGTTTCAGACAAAATCCCAAGCTTTTAACTGAAAGAAAACGAAACCTCAATTCGACAGGATATCATGAGCAGAGCGCAGTAAGTGACATCAAATCAATATGACCGCTCACAACATGAAGAATGAACAGAAAACAAATAAAAGTAAACGATGAATAATAAACGTCGCACTCCTCACTAATAAATAAGATATTGTAAATAAAAGCAATCGCTTCAGATCAAATCAACACTCAGACATTCACTCGTTAAATCTATAACTGCCTATACAGTTCAAAGTTTTGGAGATATAGTTGTCGAAAACAAAATAAAAATATGGAAAAGTCTCTTTTTCCTTTGTAGCTGGAACACATTGGGATTGAAGTGACGTACATTTCCGACTTCTTACTTCCAAAGTAGCTTTAGTTCCCTTTATCAGAATTAACCAACATCTCATGAAACACCATATACACAGCAAGAGTTTATTAGGGGGAGGTGCATATACACCTAAACCATATACACTTGTACAGTCGGATGTTTGAAAACCAACATCTGCAAAGGAAATGGAATGCTGAAATCATCTGTGCATCTCTAAGACATATGGGGGCCATGTGGTCATGTAGGACAACAACTGACTGATGTTACAATGACATGTTTAGGAACAAAAACAGTCTGTAACACATGTAGAAATCTGGATCGCAGGACATCAGAACACCGACAATTTCTGAGATATATGATATGATAAGAGTAAGTTGCTTTATACGTGTCAGATAAACACAGTTAAATTCTTTCTTCGCAAAGGTTTAAGGGCCTTGCTCAAGGGCCCCAAAAGTGGCAGCTTGGCGATACCGGGGCATTAACCCCCAACCTTTTGATCAAAAGCCTTAATCACTGAGCTGCCACTTCCCCTGCAAAGAGAGAATAGTTTTAGAGTTATTTCTGTACTGAGAAACGCAAAGAAAACCAGCTTTGTTGAATTTGCTTATAACTGAAGTCTTGGGACAGGGGTTATTGAGCATTTTGCCTGATCAAGTATCAATGACACGAAACATCCCGGAGTAGAAAAATAAATGCCGGAAAGTTTAAATAACAACAGATTCGTACAACATTTGTCGTGACTTTTCTCACCCGAAAATCTCGTCCTAAACTTTTTGTATTTGCTTTTGTCAGAAACATTGTCTGTTGAATCGAAATGGTCTGCGATCACAGTGAATTTGCTAAAGTGATGACTTTCTTTAATGGTCTAATGGCCTGCTGTATAGCAGACGTAGGTTAGCTGGACCATGTCACACTCATCTGCTGTTCCAAATGATCACGAGCACACAGAGTATCAAAAGATCAGCCATTCGGTCTTCTACCTCCATTAATCAGAACCAGTATCGAGCAGGGAGGATGGAAGCTTGTGAACGGGGAAGCTATGAACAAGCAGACAGACAAGTGAGTAAGAGAGACCGAGCAGGAGAAAAGGAAGAAGAAGATTGTAGGTGGGTGAAAAACTGCATGGAGGGGGGGAGGGGGGGATGTGCAGAAGTTGGGTAAAGGAGGGTGAGATGAGACAACATTGTGAACCAGTGGCCACAGAACCTGCTCAAAATGTGAAAATCTGTAAATGCTTAAATATGACACTAATGTATACACTCCTAATGGTTGGCATCTGCAATGCAGTACTCAATTCTGTGAACATTGGGCTTAACGTGGATGTGGTGCGAGAGCATTTCTACCATACTTAAAAAGCTTAGTTAAAAGGGGCCTGCAATGGAGGTGACAATTTGCCTCAGTTTTTCAGTATTTTTTTTCCTTCCATTTTCAAATTTAAACTCTCAGGAAAAGGTTAATGCTCCACTGATCTAGACCTCTTTTTAGGAACCAAAGCATGCGTTTGTTACTATTATTCACTTTTACAGCTCCGACACATCGGCTGGATAGGAAAACATGGCGAATAAACTCTAATAAATCACTCAGAGATTCGGGTTTGTATGTTGCGTGAACCGCAATAACAAAAGTTACATATAGAGTTCAGTAATGGTGTTCAATAATGACAAAACTTATTCACTATTCATGGCCTCAATGTAGCTCAATGTTAAACATGTTTACTCAAATGATGAATAGATATCAGTAAAGCCAAGTGCTTTAAATGTGTTAGTTTTTTTTCTATGTTTCGACTAAACGCACTCAAGAGTTTCAATCTCATCAAATATAAAGCAAAAAGATTTTCTCTTCTCTCAATACAAGAAACATTCATCAGCACATTTTCTTAATTGTGTTAATTGCACACATGCTGCAGACGCCGTACACAGAGATTGCTAGTGTATCAAAGTTTTACAGCTTAGAAAGTTTCAACTACAGTTTGTGTCTTTTAAAACCAGATAAACGTTTAATATCGAATTAATCTTCTGCATTTCAAGCCCGTGGTTCCAAACTTTTGACAAGGCCGAGCTGTTGCCTGAACTTTCCCCACCACTGTGCCTGTTAGCAAAGAGCACTCCTCCTATTAAGTCAGATAAACAAACTGCACTGCGTCGGTTAGCCATTTCCCCCGATCCGAACGCCCCCACAGGCCACAGTATCCTCGGGTCAGCGGCAACTCCTCATCAAAATGAAAGCGTTTGCTCTGGGAAAAAGACAAGGTGAAGGAGAAGACCCGACAGGCTCCTGCTCGCCATTTCAAATGCACTAATAAATAAGGCAATTTCCTAGCGAGGGGTGGACGGTGAAGGCGCTCTGTTTGCTCATTAAGGAGCGAATTTATAACTTTTTTGCAGCTTGTATAGTTCAAGGCCTGGCGCATTGCTTATGAGGGCTGTTTAAATACTCATTAGGCTCCATCACTTGTCCAGACACAGGCGCACGTGAACACCAGAAGAACAGCAAGCGAGGGGAAGCAGAGAGCCGTATCGACTTTTCCTCCCATTAAACATTGTGTTAATCATCAGTGATTAACATTTCATTATGTTTCACATTAACACGCGCCCACACACATTCATATAGACTTTAGAGCAGCTCAGGTGAAAATATGTCGAAGCAAGGGAACCTGAGTGTGTCAGCGTGTTAATAAGTACATAGTCTCGAGACTCCTCCGTCATCGCCTGAAGCGGAGTTCATCGAGTGCTTGGTGTGTATAGATTCGCTCCTATGTGTACCTCCAGTCCTAAATACGTGCTGACACGGACATCAATCACACCGCTCTAATAACAACACGCTATCCAACAGTGAAGAATTACTTTAGAATGCATTACTTCGCATAAATACGCTAAATGCATTATTGAATACCAAATTGCTAGGGGTACAACAATACAGCATAACGTATTAGATTGCTCGATACGAGGCTCTTGATTCCATGCGTGTAATAAACATTTTTAGCCCATGTTCACTATTCGGAAAAAGCAAATTCCTCATTGGCTTTAGTCGGTAGAGGTGACGAGAGATCAAAAATGAATAAAGAACCGCTATTCTGGAGAAGGCCAACGCTTATTGACTGGCGCATTACCTCAAGTAACCAAATCGCAAAAACTCTATAGCAGGGGCGTCCAATCTTTTTTAACAAATGGCCAGTGCGGGTGCAGGTTTTCATTCCAACCCAGCAAGTCCACACCAAATTCTATTCGCTTTGATTTCATGAGTTTCATTCTCAATGACCATCTGGTGTGCTTGGTTTCAATGAAATCCTGCGCCCACACCGGCCCTTATTGAAAACGATCGGACTCTAGAAAGCAAATGCTAATGATTTTAGAAAGCTAACGCTGATTATCCACTTCACATATTCTAACACAGTACTCTAACAAGAAAAACAAGGCATATATTGAGGTATTGTGGCACTCGCGCAAAGCGTCACAACATGCGAGATGATCATTATACCCCTGAAGGTGAGCTTTATAGCAGACATCTTTCTGACTTTTAAAACATTTATTACGTATGAATATTACCTCGTGCACAGCTCTAAAGCACATACCGCATCATCTCAACGATTTCCCCTTCTCCCTCTCTTATGTTTTCTCTCCCTCAGGAACAACATGGCCTCAACCCATTATATTTTTTAATAATGCCCCGTTGCTCTGCGCTCTCCTGCCTGAGGCGCGGCCCGTTTCCCTGGCTACACCTACATGTTCGCGCACCATAAAAAGCCAAGCAAATAGAGCACGCTCTCACGCTCCATCTCTCTCTCCCTCTCTCTCTTAACAAGCCGGTTCTTCCTATCATCCGCACACGAGCTGATGAGGCACCGCTCTGTGGATGAGCTCAATAAAAACCCATGCTCCAATACAGGAGTTCAGCTGAATTACACCACAATTCTCCACGCTTTTTACTGGCCTTATTGACAATGACATTTTTCTACTTTAGTGATCATCGAAGAGCTGGCAGGTGGTAAACTTGGGAACGGCAGAGAAAAGCCAGGCAGGGTGCTAAAACACAAAGCACCGAGTTGCAGGAAACGGTAAAAGACAACACATGAGCAGTCAAGGCTGCAGTATTTCTCTTCAATGAATGTCACGGTATTAAAAACTGGGTGAAGCAGAACACGATGATTGGCGTGTCTGGTAAAGTTCAGCCTGGCTGCCGATAGCTCTCGTGATTTATTCGATGTAAATGTAAGATTCCTGCACATGAAACATTCCACATATATATGGGACGTTTAGGAGCAAGCTATAAACCTTCAAGTATATTTAACATTTTAAGCATTTTCCTTTTTCTACCCTTTAGGTTCCCATTACATTAGATATCTAAATATAAGCCAGTAATCAAAACAGACGGCTCATCTTAGTATGCAGTCGGACGGCTTAGAATGCTTCAACTACAAATCATTATCCCATTTTATATTTAACATCAGATCTGAGTGATCATTCCCAGCCTGCATAAACATTGATAACATTCAGTATGTAGTTAGTCTACACACAAGATTTAAATGATTAAAACTATATTAATGAAATCATTCATTTATTTTAATGCTTTATTCAGGCCAGTCTCTGGAGGTCCAGGGTCTACTCCTGGAATACTAGAAGCAAGGCAGGAATGCACCCCGAACAGGATGATAATCCACCTCAGAACTCTACGCACAAAAGGGATGTGCATCTTCTTAACTAAGGCCCATGGGATTCGCATCTCGATGCACAGCCAATGATAAGACACTTATGAAGCAGATACCGGCGCTTCACCCCTCTTACGATGCAGTGCAATCCGATTTTATAATGCAATGATTCAATGCAATACAATGAAATTGAAAAATAAATACGATGCTATGCAATTCAATATGGTACAGATAGTTCATTTTTATTTCTTTGATTCAGGCAGACAGCAAATAATCAATTTACTTCTTTTTTTTTTTTCAATATTTAAAGTGGCAGGATTTTGTAGTGGGAAAAAAAGAAAGAAGGTTAAATAAAACCAGACCTTTTTTTCTTGTTCTGTCTCCAGAAAGATGCAGCTCTACCTCTGCCATGTTGATCTATGTACCATGTGACTCCAAGGACACGCCTGGATCTCCGTAGTGTTGTGATACGCCATATTCGCGTAGCAGCAGTTGTGCCGAGAGAACGCGCTCGCGAAACGGTTTAGCGAGGAGAAATCAATCTGCATACAAGGTATTGTCCACAAACAACTGGTCACTTTCTAAATGAGTATAAATGGTCAGTTTCTAAATAAGTATAGCAAATCTAATAATTATAAATAAAGAAATCAGTTTTTACAGATGCAAATATGTTAAAAACAATGCAAACGCTTGTAACCGATGCGCACTGGAGGGGTTTCGAAGGATGGGAGGAAACTTGAAAACAAGACAAAGAAGGGCACAGTGAAAGCATGCAAAATTTGCATGCAAAAATCTGAGCTCAGGATCAAAGCAGAAAACTTGTAGCCACGAGGAAGCAAAGCAACCTGCAGCACCAGTGTGTCCCCAATCGAACGGCGACGACGTACGAAAGAATGTTACTTTTAATTATGTCGTAGAGATTTGATGCATTATTAAACTTCCCAAATGCAAACAAATCAGGACAATGTAAGAAATGGGGTGGGGGAAAAAAAATATTTTTTCTATGACAAAAAAAATAAACCGATTACAGAGAACGCTGAGCTTTCAAGAACAATGGTGGGTCACCAATTTTCTGTGGGTTTGTGGCTAAAATAATAACGCTGAACTTTCCTACGCTCATTTTGACCACACACATTCCCACCCCAAGTTCTCAAACCCAGGACAGCGTGGTTACAGTGTGAAGGCCATGGCAGCAAACTTTACTAATTGAGCTGGCAGAAGCGTTTCTGCCTCGTACTGTGACTCCAGCAGCTCGCTTCCAATGCCAATTTAACCGAGAACATATGCCAAGCTGTTATGGCAGGTCAATGCCTGAGTGTGCATGAAATAATAATGAGCATTTATGCCAAGAACGAGGGCAATTACCTTGTGTGTTACCTTGTGTGGTATAAATCAGGACTTAAGCGTTTCTTGTTGTTTTGAGGGATTCCCCTGCTCTAATGAAAGTGCTTCGGGATGGGATGGAGTAGGAGGTAGCTGAGAAGCTGTACGAGATGTGCTACAGTGCCGGATGAGATGAGACGCTAGACTATCGAGAGCAACGGGGCTCCATGAATGGCGCTCAGAAGCCGTTAAATAAGGAGGCAACAAAGTGCAGAACGACGTAAATAAAGTCAGCGGGCGTCGTCTTTTCTCTTTCTCTCCTTCTTCGCTCCAGCTGAGTTAAGGATTCTTTCCTGGAAAAGTCTGTTCGCCCTGAAGACAACATAATCCTGCCATGCACCCTTGAAGTAAAATAAATAAATAAAGCAAAAAAGTTCGGAGGCTTCGATATGCAGCAGATGGATAACAATTGTACTTGTGCCAGGATTTCAACAGCTTTCCTGCTAAACCATTTCCCAGCACTTCCGGAGTAGTCCGTTTCCTGACGGAGCACCGATCTTCATTTCACCACACGTCAAATGGCTTTAGCAATACCTTCATTTCGTACGAACAGCATTGCGACTATCAAGGAGTTGGTTTCCTTATCGCTGAACACGCTAAATGCTTACAGAATCCATAGCCTGTAAAATTCCTTCCAAAGTGAATTCATGCTGAAATGTAATGCTGTCACGAGTGAGCAATTAATTGTTAGATACATGAAAGAAGAAAGCATTTGTTACTGTGAGGCTCTAGGTGTAATGGGAAGCGTAGCTGGAAATTTTCAAATGATGACAATTAAAAAAAATAAAATTAAAATTCAACATTCTATTCGCAAAGTAAAACAATTTTAACATTATGGCCATTTCACAAACTTGCAAATGCAAAACTCTTATGCATGCAGCTGAATGTATTGTACCTTCCTCGTGGAATACAAAGATTGACTAACACTAACGATTAACACTAAAAGAACTGTTCCCGCATGACCATGTCCCCAATACCATGAATACATGGTTGGCGTGGAAGAACTCGAGCCCTGACCTCAACTTTACTAAACAAACCTCAGAACCCCAGTGCTCCAAAGAAAAATCCCACACCCTCGCTCAGATTTCTAGTAGAAATCATTATATAACTGTATTTTCATACCCAATGCTTTGTTTCCTCTGAAACAGAAAAGCTCATATCCCAGTCATCATCCCAGAAAGTTTCTCACATCTGTCTTAATATTTACACATTAAGTCATACTGAAAGATTGTAGAAATCCAAGTAGATTAACTTTGAGCTTCAAAGTAGTCTATTGAAAAGAGTCTGCTTTATTGTCAAGAGACAGCAAGTTCAAATCCCATTGTCAGAACTCAAAAAGCTAAACAAAAAAAAAAGAATGAGAAGATCAGTGAGATAGACATACAGTGAGGAAAATAAGTATTTGAACACCCTGCTATTTTGCAAGTTCTCCCACTTAGAAATCATGGAGGGGTCTGAAATGGTCATCGTAGGTGCATGTCCACTGTGAGAGACATAATCTAAAAAAAAAAAAAATCCAGAAATCACAATGTATGATTTTTAAACTATTTATTTGTATGATACAGCTGCAAATAAGTATTTGAACACCTGTCTATCAACTAGAATTCTGAGCCTCAAAGTTAGTCTGCCTTTAAAATGTCCACCTCCACTACATTTATTATCCTAAATTAGATGCACCTGTTTGAGGTCGTTTGCTGAATAAAGACACCTGTCCACCCCATACAATCAGCAAGAATCCAACTACTAACATGGCCAAGACCAAAGAGCTGTCCAAAGACACTAGAGACAAAATTGTACACCTCCACAAGGCTGGAAAGGGCTACGGGGAAATTGCCAAGCAGCTTGGTGAAAAAAGGTCCACTGTTGGAGCAATCATTAGAAAATGGAAGAAGCTAAACATGATTGTCAATCTCCCTCAAACTGGGCCTCCATGCAAGATCTCACCTCGTGGGGTCTCAATGATCCTAAGGAAAGTGAGAAATCAGCCCAGAACTACACGGGAGGAGCTGGTCAATGACCTGAAAAGAGCTGGGACCACCGTTTCCAAGGTTACTGTTGGTAATACACTAAGACGTCATGGTTTGAAATCATGCATGGCACGGAAGGTTCCCCTGCTTAAACCAGCACATGTCCAGGCACGTCTTAAGTTTGCCAATGACTATTTGGATGATCCAGAGGAGTCATGGGAGAAAGTCATGTGGTCAGATGAGACCAAAATAGAACTTTTGGATCATAATTCCACTAAACGTGTTTGGAGGATGAAGAATGATGAGTACCATCCCAAGAACACCATCCCTACTGTGAAGCATGGGGGTGGTAGCATCATGCTTTGGGGGTGTTTTTCTGCACATGGGACAGGGCGACTGCACTGTATTAAGGAGAGGATGACCGGGGCCATGTATTGCGAGATTTTGGGGAACAACCTCCTTCCCTCAGTTAGAGCATTGAAGATGGGTCGAGGCTGGGTCTTCCAACATTACAATGACCCGAAGCACACAGCCAGGATAACCAAGGAGTGGCTCTGTAAGAAGCATATCAAGGTTCTGCCGTGGCCTAGCCAGTCTCCAGACCTAAACCCAATAGAGAATCTTTGGAGGGAGCTCAAACTCCGTGTTTTTTAGCGACAGGCCAGAAACCTGACTGATCTAGAGAAGATCTGTGTGGAGGAGAGGACCAAAATCCATCCTGCAGTGTGTGCAATCCTGGTGAAAAACTACAGGAAACGTTTGACCTCTGTAATTGCAAACAAAGGCTACTGTACCAAATATTAACATTGACTTTCTCAAGTGTTCAAATACTTATTTGCAGCTGTATCATACAAATAAATAGTTAAAAAATCATACATTGTGATTTCTGGATTTTCTTTTTTAGATTATGTCTCTCAAAGTGGACATGCACCTACGATGACAATTTCAGACCCCGCCATGATTTCTAAGTGGGAGAATTTGCAAAATAGCAGGGTGTTCAAATACTTATTTTCCTCACTGTAGATCATGAGAAAATCATGTAGATCATGAGTTCAATCTAATTATACCACCAGGAGCTAATCTGTGGGTACCTGTAAACTTGTGTATTTGGAAGAGTGCAGACTGCACTTTCCTCTGGTTGTGTTACGCTACTCTGAGAAAGCACATGTTAACCTTCATCCTCCTTTTTATTAGCTGTTGTATTAAGCTGGTAAGATCTGGGAGGTGACCATTCGCTGAAAACGAGAGAAATATAAAAAGAAAGTCTCTAGCTACTAAAGTTTTTCCTTTATTTTTAGTCCTTTTCTATGTAAACACTAGGATTATACTGTGCAATGTGACAGTATCCCAATACTACACTCTCACTGTTTTATACACACCTAATAATTGCCAGCACTTCACAAGAACTGGATCCGTTTTAATGATTTTTGTGGGTGACTTTGTTTAGCTTCTCTTCACTAGTATGTGAAGATTCAGCCCATTCCTGTTCCTCTGATGTCTTAAGATAGAAGTGATTTTTAAATACTTTCCAAAAGGTATTTTTGCATAAGGACAGCAATGGATCTGTGCTCCCAATAGAAGAATAGAATAGAATAAAATCTGCCTGTGTGTGTATGCATGTGTGTGTATGCATGTGTGTGTGCGCTCAGATTACAAAGTGTCATAATCCCTATTTTTCCTTCTCTCTCTCACTTCTTTGTCTTCTCTTTGTCTCTATAACACTCAGAAGATGATGAGGTCCACTTTTCCCCTGCAGCCCAGGGAACATATGATGCTTACCTGTATCTGTGTGTGTGTGTGTGTGTGTGTGTGTGCGCGCGCATGTGGTTGTGTGTCTCTGTATGGAAAGAAAAAAGATAAAAGAGAGAGTGGCCTAGACAGTCACATCCACTCAGAGCTGAATCTGATTTTCCTTTCAGAACTGTGCTCCTACAATGCGAAGGTATTTTTCAAATCTCATAACTGAAAACACGTTCAAGCCTGCAAGGACATTACTGTCGCTGAGGTGGAGGCAGAATAGTGCAGTTTTGATTTGCTGAAGTCAAGTCTTTGGTCTGCAGCAGCCTCAAATATCGACAGCAAGAACGTTGAAGCGTTTTCATCATTATTACTGCACTTGTGTAAGAAATTGACAGAATTATATTTATTATATATATTTTTTTAAATATAAGTAAACAAGGCTTGTTGAATCCCATCAATTATTACTACATTATATTAAAATACTACTGCAAACCTTTATATAAGTCGTGTTCTGCTGATTTTAGACAGAGCAGAGTCTAACTGTTCATTTGAATTTCAAGTATGAATATAAAGGAACAGAAAAAACTTTAACTAGTGTTGAATTTTGAAGGTTAAGTGACTTAAATGTGTGTGTTTGTGTGTGTGTGTGTGTGTGTGTGTGTGCACAGGTTTTGAGGTGGTATCAAAAGGTTTTGAGACTAGTTATGTAACACGCCAACAGATGGCAGCACAAGGCTGCACGCACAGTCACCGGGAGCACAGACCTTCATAAGTCCTGTGTACATCCGCAACCGGTGCTGTTCTGACCACGTGCGTTACCACGTCTGCTATTCTGACCACGTAAGCAGTCTGTCACAGAGCTCTCCTCATGCGCGAGCTTCTCCTCGGAAACAACAGGAAACAACTGTTTGGCTCCTGTGGACTTGAAGATGATGTTCAAAGCTCGCTGTTTTGACACCATGATGGAGATCCAGCGCGAATAGCAGAAACTGCTCGACACTGGGGCTGCTGCTATCGATCATTTTGGTAATGGGATAAGAAGCACATTTTTCTTTATTAAAGAGCAATACTAAATTAGAGAGAGAATAAGACGGGTCTCTAAAAATGAACGTCATTTTTTTTTCTTTTTAGAAAAATTTAACATTGCTGAAATTGCATAAAAGAAGATCGGTGAAAACTAAACCCATTTAGTGCATTTAATTGCCATATTACATCAAACTACAAACGCAAATACAACATGTTCAAAAAGTCCCTCTGCAGTGGCCGTGTGGAGCAGGTTCTAGGAAGATATTCGTTTAATGAAACTCAATTACTCTCGCTTGTATTTATTTATTAAATCTAACAGTATCATGATGTTTTTTTGTTCACACACTATATTTCCACACGTTAAATCAGTGTGTTTATCGACAGCTTTACACTACCTGCTCTGCATGGCCACTGCAGTGGGACTTTTTGAAAGCACTGTATATAAACAAAAAAATTTTAAATACATTTCAAATTACAATAACGTAAACGCACTGAACGGTGTTTTCTTTATGTTTGAAATTATCCCAAACTTTGGAAACTTTTTGGCGTTTTCTTTGGCCTTAATCTTCTCATCCCTCGCCGTTTTCTCTCCGTTTCTCCATTTGTCAATTCTGCAGCATCTTCTCTGTTTACCTGTCCAGAGCGCTTGCACACAAACTAGTGGGGTGCGGGACAAGGTTTGATGGGTGAATGCGAGTGCAAGCGTGCAAGTTGCAGGAGAAGAGCAAACTCTCGCGTGGCTCACGTGCGGTAACTACTAGAGCACAATGAGGCACAATATCTGAAGAGCAAGACAGAGGAGAATCACTGAGTGCTATAGATATGACGTCATTATTAAAGAAGGGAACATATAAAAGGTTTTTTTTTTTTTGTTTGTTTTTTTTCAAGGCCAAGGTTTTGTTGTGTTGGAAGATATCGTTCCAGTTGGTGTTCTTTGTTCTTAAAAGTTCCTTTTTCATGTCCAAGTTCATCCAAAAAGTCAAAATAAAATAAAATGAAACATGTTTATTTATTTCCTGTTTCTTTTTTATTTATATTCCAAAAGGGAAACAAGTGAAACAGGAAAAAGAAAGAAAGAAAAAAAAGTGTAGCGGGAAGAAGCAGTCAGTGCGTTGAAAATGAAACTACTGATACACATTTTTACCCATAGGCTTTTGCGGTCAGAAGCAGGAAAATAAATTTTTGCGGAAGAAAGATTTTTTTTTTTAAAAGAAACCCGTCCTGTGCAGGTCTGTACTCCAGAGTTTGTCGGGTGGTGCGTCTGTAATAATGGTCCGTGGGAAACGCAGTGCTCCGTGTGTAGTTAAATGGACTTAAAGCATAAAAGCAAATGAAATAGACTTTTTGTTATCGAATTACTCGAGAAATTGTTATAGCCCTACTTGACACGCTTCGAAAAGAAGACTTCCGGAGCGCATTTCAGAAGCGGCAGGAACGCTGGGAGCGCCGTTTTGCTGTGCAAGGGGACTATTTTGAAGGTGACGGTGTGTAAACGTAGATTAATAAAGTACTTTCTTGTAAACAGAGCTATTTCCGAAACTTTTCGATACCACCTCGTGTAGCATCGTGTCTGCCTGTGTTCTTATAAACGTAAAAAACTTTGGTTTGCTTATATTAAGTATTCTTTCAAAATAATGTAATGTAATGATCTGGTCTTCACTCACCCTCATCAAAGTCAGCATCATCCTCGGTGTGCTGGGGGAAGGGGAAGCAGTTCGTGATCTCCAGCCGGTCATCAACCACCAGGCCCAGCAGCACTCCCTGCACCACCTCACTGCCCTGACCTTCCTCCTGGTAGTGTTTAATAATCTTTAGCACTACCTGCAGAGGCAAACAGCAAGCCTTTAAACCCACAAAAACACACAAGCGGAACTGCACATCCGCTTCAAGGTTTGAAAATCGACATCACATCACGCTGCATTAATGGTGGATTAAACCAGACTGAGGTATTTCTGACCTGTTTGTTCACATCCAGTGTGCTCCTCATACCAGTAATGAAAGCAGTCTCCTATGTTTTATATGGTTTGGTGATGATCGATAGCGCTTCATAAATTAATCATAATCAACTGTCAGAACTACTTGGGGGAGGAGGGTGGGGGAGGGGATCATATTCGATAACTGGGTGTGACTAAAGTAATTTTTCATTTTTTTTGACAAATTCCACTCAGGACTGATGTGCACGAATGAGTGATTACCGAAGACAAAAAGGTACATCGATGCACAGACAGAACAGTCATTTAAAAATTTGTCAGCTACGTAACATGCTCAGCTTCCCTCCTCGAATTTTAGGGCTTCGGTCTATCTGCGATCTCACAACCGGCAGGAGAATTAATATTACTCGCAGTTAGAGAAAGGCAATAAAGCTGAGGAGTCGATAGTGTAATCACTCGCACCTCCCCTCCGCATGAATCATCGGAATCATCATCGCAATTAATGTCAACTCTTTATCTGGTTAAGCGTTTCATACTTTCTGGGGCTATATAAACATCATTAGGAGGTGTCATTATTTTGAGAGACAGTAAAAGTAGCTAAAAGGAAGAAAGACCGCATTTATCATCGCCAAATCTTTTCTTTTGCGGCTTGTTACAGGGACGGGGTCGGAGTGCAGTGTGCAGACGCGTTCGATTATTAGTAGGTAGGAACATGGTGAGAAGTTTGGGCGGTTTGCTGGAACGCTGCGTAACTGATCATTTCTAACGAGTCACTGTGGCAGGACCTCAATGCTCCCTTTCTATTTATGTTCTACAGAGGGGTTTTTATCACTGAGGTTTCTCTGCTCTGTTAATGAGCACCTGTATCAAGGCCAATACTGAGCTGAAATAACTGGCATGGAATCAGATTCTCAGATCAGACAAGAATAGAATTGGGGCTAATGTTTTGTATTATTAAGCAGCAGAAGTTTGTAAAAGACCTCATTTTCTAAAAAAAAAGTGTTGCGCAAAACAAAAATCTGCAAATTGTCAAATTCTAAAACTCTTAACTAATCATTTTCATCAACGAAATCTGTGATTTCCAAGCAGGACAATGTGTATAGTAAAAAAAAAAAAGTATCAAAACTCCACAAAAATTGTCTTTGAGGTCAGTTATCTTAAGCAGACCATCAGCTACAGCTGTTTGGAAGTATTCAAATGTCTGTTCAACCCAATCGAGCCGCCAGTATGAGAAAATTGGAAACACGAAGTCTACATTTAAGTCAGTGACGGCCAATGTCTTATTTTGCGGCTTCACCGTGTTCAAAAGATTCCCACACTATTTCACACAACTTATTCGAAAGTTTACCGCTACAGTATACGCCAAGGCTCCTTAGGCTTTGCTGAATCAGGCGCACTTTTCTGCAGAAATGTTTTCCCACACTCGATTTATAAAAACTTTTTAAATATTTTGCATCCAATTGTCTGTTCTGACAGATTTATGAAAATACTACTGCTGTGAGCACAACATTCATTAAATGAATTAGATTTCTGGTTAAAGCTTGAATGTTAGCCTGCTCCATTATGCACATCGCGACGGGGGAAAAACATTGATGTTACCTCAGCGTTTAATATTTAATGTTTAGGATTTCTGTATATGTCTGTCGAACATATGTGCTGCAATTGAGAGGAGGCGGTAAATAAAAAAAAATTGCTGTGGAAAAATTTTACTTCATTACACCAAATTAAAGCCGGTTTCCCTTCTATTAGCATTCAAATATCCAAATATTAACTCTTACAGATAGCCGAATAGCTCAATTAGGCAGGAGGCACATTCCTGGTACAGACAGCCACTGTTACTGAGCTCACCCTGAGATTAACTTACATGGATTATACAGTTTAAAATACAACAAGACTGTGGCTAATAGAGTAAAATTAATCTGCCCTTTTTATATTGCATGAAGGTGGTAATTAAAGGACGGTGAGCCGAGAGGCAGTGGAACCCGCATCATTTAAAACGGGAAGCAGAGACTGTACTCTATGCATAACCCTTTTAAGTGATCGCAGAGGATTACAAGAGCCAGCTGCAGGAGTAAGGATCCCAGAGTGGAGATAAGAACATCGGCCGAGCAAACCTCAGTCCTGCCAAAGCGCTATCGATCTCTCATGTCTCGCTCTCGCCGCTGTAATAGATTTTCTAATGCGACCACCGGAGACGTGCTCATTTAAATCGTGATAAAAAAAACAGGCTCTGGGAATACAATCTGTGATGAGGCCCTACAGAAGCCAGAGCGCCAAGACGGTAAGAAGAGTGCTCGGATGGATTCGCTCAAGCCAGGGTAAAGACACAGTTAAAAAGATCCTGGCTGAAATACCTTCGACACTGGCCAATGCGCGCCGCTCCAAGAGCTTGACGGGGATTAGGGGACCACCGAAGGGGTGGGGGATCAATACCGCACACACGATCTATTAATCTCAACCGCCTCCACCTCACCTTGAGCCAGTTCTTAAAGGTAATTTTTCACAGAAGTCAACAAGTGCTTCATTTTCTTTCTTTTTTTTTGCTGTGGAAAAACGTCAAATGCAGCGTACAACTCGAGGCCGAAAGATCTTCCGTTTGAAAAATTCAACCTTGGTAAAAGTTGAGCTAATTTGCAGCAGTCTGTAGCTTTAATCTCACTACAAAACCTACAATAAATGTTACAACACTATTTCTATTTAATATAGCTATCTCCTGAGCCTCCAGTGTTTTTTTTTTTTTTTTTTTTTACATATTTTTACCACATTTTCTCCAAATCCTCAAACATAACTAATTCGTCCCATCACACAGCAACCACTAGCCAGGGACATGGAAGTGCTTCCACCAGCATGTGCTTTATTCTGAGAAAAACCAAAGCCAGTCTTTTTACCTTTTCAAACTGCTTCTTGTGTTGCGTCATTACACACATGAACACACTCAGGGAAAAAATTTGCCATTTTTTCTCTTCTGGTGTGGCTGCTGTATTTTGTAGTTTATTTTGATACACTTAAAGTTAAAGTATTTGGTATTTTATTTTAAAACACATTTGATGCCCATCCCTGGCTTTAAGCAACACGAGAAAAAAAAAATTTTTGGAATGATCAGGATTTGGCCTAGGCATTTAGAGCATTTGGCAGATGCCCTTTTATCCATTTTGATCTTTATACACCTGAGCAGTTGAGGATTAAGAGACCTGCTCAAGGGCCCAGCAGTGGCAGCTTAGCAGTGAGATTTAAACTCGCGACCTTCTGATTTAAAGTCCTTCATCCTAACCACAGTGCTACCCCTTTCTCTATAGATCTCCTGAATGCAGAGCAACCGCTTTTTTCTGTTGCACCGCTAAATTAAAGAAAAAGCAGCCAACGAGACTTAAAGATAAACCTGGTAGCTACTGTTGTTCATTTGCAAAGATCGCTAAACCAAAAGCTAAGTCATTGGAGCCTTCAAGGCAAAGAGCAGCTGCAACAAAAACTCTGACGAATCATGCCTTTCGCCCCAGCCCAGCAAATCCACTCATTTAAAGCGATGAAGTAACCTTTTAAGAAAGAGGAGCAGCTGTTTTGAGCAGCTTTGTTACAGCCGGGGTGGAGCTCAGTTCTCGTCAGGCAAAAATGCCTGCAATGATGAAATGATCAAACAGGTCAGATCTACTACATAGAAATATGAAAAATCTTTTTCTAAGTTAATATAAAAGCGTACGATTGTAGAAACGTTTAAAGCCTTTACAACTTGGTTACGCATTGCCATTAAACAATGGCGCATCCTAGAAATACTCTCTTGAACTGTTAAGTCTACAGTACGAAAGACAATATAATGAATTGAGGATACTGTGTGTGAGAACAGTCACAGAAAAACCATGGCAGCTCAATTTGCTCTCTTCACAGTAGAAATGTAGCCAAAATGTTGCTAGGCTGTTAATGTTCCCTGCATGCAAATAAGGGGCCTCAAACTCGCAAATGCTTTGTGCAAACACTTACATAAGGAATTTGGCGAAGTAGGAAAACTCCTGGAAAATTCGGAATCGCAAGTGTAAATTTATTCATAAAAATAAGAAACGAATTAAAACCTAGACCTAATCGACTTTGAATCTTTTCATTCACAAGGATTATTGAATTTTTGTTGTATGGTTCGTTTGCTTATTTTGATTACAGCATAACAGAAGCCCTTTTCCAGAGCAACGTACAGAAGAGGTTGAGTCGATCATAAACACATACTCCTGCGTGATCACCTTATAAGATTTACCGTATTTTTCGGACTATAGGCCGCTACTTTTTTCCCCATGTTTTAAACCCCGCGGCTTAAACAATGAAGCGGCTAATTTATTAATTTTTGCTAGGTTTTTCCCGGTTTCACAAACTTCAAGCCAATAAACTGAGCGACATAACATTAGACCAATGAAATTTCCGAACGGAAACTAAAAAAAAAGGCACCTCACCTGTGTTCTGAGCTGCACGGCATCGGGAGGAAAAAAGTTTTTTTTAAATGCACGACGATGCCAAAAGATAAACTCCAGAGAGAAATAGTTGTGAAAGGAAGGAGGAAGACAGTAAACAATGACTTACTTGGTCGGCTACTGTTTAGATACAAGCCGTTGTAGCGCGTTGAATCGGGGTGAAGGGAGAGCTCGCTAACTCCAGTTGCAACAAAAATAATATAAGCACAGACAGGTTTCCAAAACCCGTGCTTTTTTATTATTCTTGGCAAAAGCGTTATGGGTTAGTCAAAGAAACTTAGAAATCAGCATCAGAAAATAATAAGGACATATTCCTCAGTCTTACACACACGCAGTAATACCGGTAATGCAGTGGCATGCTATTCCCAAAATACCGCTATGCTTCTAAAAGTAGCGCAACATATTTCACCCGTTACACCGTGTGTAACGTGTCTTTCGTTAAAGCCTGTGTAAAGTACATTAGTGTAGACACTGTGGCTTATAGACAGGTGCGGCTTATTTATGTTAAAAATAAAAATATTTGTAAAATTCAGTGGGTGCAGCTTATATATGGGTGCGCTTTATAGTCCGGAAATTACGGTAGTTAAAAATGAATTCCACTGATGTTTTTTAGCATTTACGCTCAACACTCATGTAATGCTACCAGCTGTAAATGCAAATGAGTCTGGACTAAAACGTCTTTGAATGTTAAGTAATCATTGTATGTGAGATCAACCTATGATCAACATAGCTCGCAGCTGCTATATAACCAATGGCACCAAACTTTCAACAAGCTATATGTTATAGCATTTATACTATATGGACCAAAGTGTGCGGACAACTGACCATAAAATTCGTATGTGCTTTTTGAACATCCTGTTCCACATTCTGTCCCCATTTGCCATTATGATACCCTCCACTCTTCTGGGAAGATGTTCCAATAGATTTTGGAGTGTGTTTCTAGAGATTTGTAATCAATCAAAAAGGTTGAAGAGGCCTGGGTGCAGTCAGTGTTCCAATTCATCCCAAGTGTTCGACAGATTTGAGGTCAGTCCTTTTTAAACAGGCTATTTAAAATCTTCCACTTCAACACAAGAAAACCATATCTTGAAGGAGCTGAGTTGTGCGCAGGGTCATGGTCATGCTGGAACAGGTTGCGATCAGTCAGCTATGGCTGGAAGAGTCAGGTGTAAACAGTAAATATTTCATTCAATATCATTTCAACAAACCACTGAATATTTATGCAATAGCTGACTAATCGCTTGTGACGCAAAGGAAACAGCGTTTTTAGGAAATTGTGATTTACCTCATGGGTGATTTTACTTTCAAAAACTGCTCCTTTAGCAACAGAGAATAAGTCATGAGCATAAATCACAATCTCTTATGAAAGCAACGAGAAATTCAAAATGAAATTCTCCTTCATAACCCTGTGACATTACTTTCATAACTCACCCAAAGTGGCGTACGATAATGATCCTTGTTTTTGGGGTTATCTAAATGGCAGCTGTTTTGGAGACTAATGAGGAGCCATGGGGCTGAAACAGGCACTGATAAATTCTCGCCGATAGGTAGAACTATAGCGTGAAGTGTGAGTCTAGAGACTTAAACAAAGTGGAATGTGAAAAAAAAAAGGCATAAAGTTAAAAGCTCTCCCAAGAAACATTGAGGCAGACAGTCGACTATGTTTTTCTTCAAAATATGACAAAGTCCATATACTGTAACAAGGATCTACACTCCCACACTTTGGTTTAAATTTGATTACAACAACCCTTCCATCAGGTTTGCCAAGAGATCCACAGGGACAAATCAGTCCAACTAATCCCCTCCCTGGAAAGCCTGGCGAGCATCAATAAGCTGATGAATTCATCCTAATAACTTTGAGAAAACCCTTTCACTTATCCATCAATGTATTCGATGCCTGTTCACTTCCAGTGCGGGGGATTTGTGAACCATAAATAACCATCATAACCTCATGTGCTTAAGTATGAACTGTTCGGAAAGAGCATCATGGTCAGAGCTGGCACAGTTTGTGCTCTCAGCTCCAACTTTAACCAAAAGCCTGTCGTCTGTGTATCCATAAAACCAGACAGACTGGGCAGAAAGCACAATAGGCAAGATTTCAGAAGACAACAGCAAAGCCAGGATGAGATCCAAACACTGTGTACCTGTGGCCTTTGGGGGCCAAAGTCTACACCCATCCACATCCAACCACTTCCAACACCCGAACTGGGGGATGTGAGGCTTTAAATCCAATTCAACTGTTTTTCCAATGTGATATAAACAAAAAGACATAAATCCACAATTGAAGAATTTGCAATGACTTGTTCTACTCATATACACACAGAGGTCTTTTTGGCTACTTTTTTTTTTTTTTTTTTTTTTTTTAGAGCTGCATCACGCGTTATAAATAAATACAAATAGAAGTTGGGGTGATCAGGCGGGATGCAAGAGTCATACTTTAGAGACAAAAGTTGTACTCGTGACCATCACATCCGTATACGATGCAGCGAAGCGGAAAGCAACACGTTTAAATGCAACTACAGAACAAGCTACATATGAAGAATCCCACCAGCTGCTGCACTACACACATTGGCTAAAATGAGTTCTTCACACCGATCAGACATGACATTTTTTTTTACCAACTGCTTATATTGTTTTGTTCCCGATTTCGCTGCGAAAACAGTCCTGACCCGTCGAGCATCAAAAGCATTACCTTCATCAGCAATTTAATCTACAGTGCATCATTGAGCCTTGGCCAGCAATGTCCACCCTCTCTCCGGTTCTCCACTGTTCCTTCCTTGGACCCGTTCTGATAGATACTGACCACTGCACACCAGGAACAGCCAACAAGAGCTTGAAGATGCTCTGACCCAGACATCTAGAGATCACATTTCGTCGGAGAGTAAAAGAGGCAACCAGCAGCAGGAAAAGAAAAACACACTGGAGTCAGGGATGAAAGTGAAACATCAGCCTTGTGAGAAAAACTGTAGAATCCTCATGTGAAAATGGTGTAGTATAATGAAGTGCTTTTGTGTAAATTGTAACTTCGGGACTGTCGCACTGGATCTGTTCTGTCCAGCATCAGGTTGCACAATCAGCTCGCTCACGACATCGTGATGATTCAATTAAAACGATGCGGAAAAACACAATCTAAAAGCAGCAAATAACAGCAGCAAACAAATACATTTACATGCATTTGTACATCAATGCATATTTTCCCCTTATTAAGTCTGTTACTGGCTGCGTTTCTCCGTTTCATTCTCTTTTATAGCGTTTGTCTGCTACAACAGTAACTTGTCCATTTTACTGCGAGTTTACAACGTTCAAATGCTTGTTTTCAATGTGTGTATATTTAATTTATTCATATATTATTTCATTATTATACAAGATTAAATGAATTCTTCTTCTTTTTCTTTCGGCTGCTCCCATTAGGGGTTGCCACAGCGGATCATCCGTCTCCATACCACCCTGTCTTCTACATCTGCCTCTTTCACACCAACTACCTGCATGTCTTCCCTCACCACATCCATGAACCTCCTCCTTGGTCTTCCTCTTTTCCTCCTTTCTGGTGGCTCCATCCTCAGCATTCTCCTACCGATATACCCCATGTCTCTCCTCTGCACATGTTCAAACCATCTCAATCTCGCCTCCTTCACCTTGTCTCCAAAACATCCTACATGCGCTGTCCATCTAATAAACTCATTTCTAATCTTATCCATCCTCGTCACTCCCAACGAAAACCTCAACATCTTCAGCTCCGCTACCTCCAGCGCCACCTCCTGTCTTTTACTCAATGCCACTGTCTCTAATCCATACAACATCGCAGGTCTCACCACAGTCCTATAAACTTACCCTTTCACTCTTGCAGATACTCTTCTATCACAAATCACTCCTGTCACTCTTCTCCACCCACTCCACCCTGCCTGCACTCTTTTCTTCACTTCCCTAACACATGAATTATATTCTCGATATCTTCACAACTGAATAAAATGTGCTTTTTTTTAAGCACGGTTGTCAATTTGACGTCTGCAATTATTAAAAACAACACAAATGTTGATTTACACAATTTACACCTTGCATATTAAAATACTTTTTTACAGAAATAAATAATCCAGCATGAGTGACTTTGATAAAAGGAGAAATCCCCCATGTGCCTCAACAAGTAGCTACGATAAGCTTTAAAATGTCAAAATTAAAGATAATTCAACTCAATGTGGCTTTTGCATTTTTTTTATATATTTTTATACATAAAAAAATTTAATTTTATTATTCGATTAACAAAATAATCATTAGTTGCAGCCCAAGTCCATATTTACACACATAACTAGCAGACCAGTTCACCAATATTAATTATAATGCTAGATTTTGGCTCACTGTCCAGACAACCAAAGGACCAATGAAGCCCAAAGGGCCTACAGAGCTTTCATTTACCCAGAGAGCTAGTTACTGCATTAATGATTTATCAACCCCTGATAATGACGAACCAAAATCTCACCAGGACATGAAAAACACAGAAATACAGTATGTCCTATATTGTGCTTTAAGCTCAAAGACGAGCAAACGCTGCTGCATTCTCTGGAGAATTGTGAAAATCGATCGACAAGGAGCTAAGCAGCTGTCACAGGTAGACCACAGGACAAATGAAGACCAAGACCAGAGCGCTAAAGTGAGAGTCTCTGACGCACCTCATTTTCAGACACACTTAATCCCTCCTCCAGTCCCTCTGGTGTAAAGACGTCTTTGTACTCGATCGAAGTTCGCATTGTTAATCGGTTCATTTTCTGATAGAACGCCGTGAAACTCCGGCACATAACGGATTTTAATCCTGCTGAATATTTTCATTCAAAGGAAGCCCATTGTTTCTAAGATTTTGAATATTCTGCCATATAATGAACTAAATATTCAAATACTCTAGACAAAGCCAATTGATTTGAATGAGTTAATGAAAGAAGAGTAGTGAATATTTAATGAACTCATAATGTGAGACATTACTGCATTACATAAAAACAGAGCTTAATACTTAATCAACTTGAGAAAACACGATCCACGCCAAATGATGAATAAGACCCACTTGAGAGGGAAAAAAATCTGCCTAATCAATAAGATTGATTCATTCTCAAGCCAAGTCTTACCTTCAATCTGGATAGACGTTGTGTTCAAATAGACATTTACTCATTCTTCTTTCTACTCAGCGTTACAGTGATCTGGGGTTTATCCCTGCAAGAATGGCCATGTTGCAGGAAATAGGTTCTGAATAGAATGCACAGTTTACAATACACACACTCACAAGTAAGAGGAGGATATCACACACTCTCTCTCACAACTAAGAAGAGGACATCATACACAACTAAGATGAGGATATACACACAAGTAAGAGGAGGATATCTCACACACTCACAACTAAGAAGAGCAAATCACACACAACTATGAGGAGGGTACACACACAACCAAGAGGAGAATACACACACACACACACACACACACACAACCATAAGGAGGATAAGTGGAGGAGGATATCACACACTCCCTCACAACTAGAATGTGGATTCACACTCACTTTCATAATTAAGAGATCGTCACAAACACACAACTAAGAGATCACACACTCCCTAATAACTAAGTGGAGGAGGATATCACACACACTCCCTTACAACTAGGAAAAGGTGGATATCACATACACACCTAAGTATAACAGTCTACCAATTGGCACATTTTTGTAAATGAGAGGAAGCCAAGGAACCCTGAGGAAACCTCTGTCTTTCTAAGCATTAAATACGTGGATTTACATGAACATGCTCTTCTCTTCCTCTACAAATTTAACACTCTACTCCACATCTGTGATCAATTCTTCTTTGTAAGTCAGTAAATGTTGCCACGGCCCATGCAGGCAAACATCCTTTCCTGGACATTTACTGCTTTTCATTTGCACTCAAAGGCTACAAGAAGCGAGTCATATAATTACATATTAAACGTCTCAATCAGGAAATGTATCATTCGGAGATTTGGGTCATTATGAGTGGCGTTGACCTCTACAGTGGACCGCACCCTGGAGATGCAGTGACCATCGTTGAGGGACGGACAGAAAAGCGTCTTTCGGCTTCATGTTATCCGTAGGCTCGCCTGTTTATTTTTTAGCACGCATGCAGCAGTATAGCCATCAATCTCACATACTCCTGCGGATAAACGGAAGGCTTAAAGCAAACAAAGCCCGGCGCCTGCACCATCGACACACACAACGCGTGTAGACGCATGCCATTCTCTCGGTTCCATCTTTCACAGACGTGTAAAACATGCGAGAGAACAGGGATGGTGTCGTGCTGCCCGAGGGTGAAAAGCTTCTGTCCCTTAGTCTCACCGAGGATGCCGAGCGCGGCTGCTGAGTCAGGAACGGGCAGGATACAAGCGTATCCTCAATCCCAGCTTGAGAACATTTCAAATGTTTTTTTATGAGCAAAGACTGAACAGCGGCAGAAATGTAAAGCGAAATGTGACTGAAGTGTTACTGCACAGACAATTATGATCCCGGTACATTAAATCATTCCACTTACAGCAGCCTTCTGAGATTTACTCGAAAACTGTTTTATTACGCTCGCCATTATGATTATTTTTTTTTTACTCATTTCATCCTTTCATGTTTTCTTTGCCAACTTCTATTCCCCCCCCCCCCCCCATCAGCAGCCTAAATTGCGCTCACCTTGAATCTAAGGTTTATACGGATTACTCTTTCTCTTGTAATCCTTTGTGTTATTTCTGTGAAGGAAACTGGGCTGCATTTTATGTAAGAAAATGCGTGCTAGAGCAAAGGGGTGGATACGTGTGGAGCTGAGACGTGGGTCTAGTGCACGTATTCTAATATCGCAAGTTCTGGTGACGGGAAGCTCATCTACGTTATTTTTTCTCTATAACATCAACAATAGGAGCTGTAACTAAATATAAGAGGTACCATACACTATATGGACAAATGTTTTGGGACACTGGACTGTCACTGGACTGTCCTCCCCGAACTGTTGCCACAAAGTTGGAGAAACAATTATACAGGGTGTCTTTGGATGCAGTAGCATTTATTTGTTCCTTTACTTAAACTAGGAGACCCACACCTGTTCAAGTATGACAATGCGCCTGTGCACAAAGCATGAAGAAATTCTTTACATGGGTTGAAGTGGAAGATCTAAAGTGGCCTGCTATAGAGCTCTGATCTCAACCATACTAAACACCTGTGGGATGAATTGGACCACTAACTGCACTTCAGTCCTTCTCACCCTACATCAGTACCTGGCTTTACTTAAGCCTTCGTGGCTGAATGACCACAGATCTCCACAAGCACATGTTACTATAACAGCAAACAGAGAATAAATGTGGAATGGGGTGTTAAAAAAAGAAAAATCTATCCTATAGTCATGTGTCCGCAAACTTTTGTTCATACTGTGCTGTCTTGTGCTGCACCACAAGTGTGCTGTCCACCAAAACAGCTGTCTTGTGCTGTCTTGGTGCTGTCTTGGTTCTCAGTGTGGTTTAGCAGCCTAAATTTACTCGCACTGAAACATGACTTTGATGTAGCTAAAAACTGGAGCCTGACAATAATGTTTGGAGATTGTGTCTGCAGAACAAGACATGGCTACACAACTATCAAATTTCCAAAACTGCCAATCACCTAATCAACCACGACCTTTTATCTTTTTCCGAATAACTCCTATGAAACACATTTACTGTTGGGAAAGATGCTGGAAAAGATGGTTTCCATTTGGTTACAGGAATTAGCAAATGTTGTACTACACCCTACCACTAGAGGGCTGAAGAGCCATTCTGGCTTCACTTGATCGCTATTGTATTGATGCACCTCTTTTTACATTAATATTTGAGACTCTGAAATCAGTGTCAGACTTCAGTTTCAAAGTCCAATCCACTTTGGTATTATACCATGAAACTCCAGCTACTAAGATGATGTCAACAATAGAAACATACTATGATGTCTGTATAATTAAAGTGTGACCTGAGCATCTGATTAATAATAATTTAGCATTCAATTTAATAAACAATTGGCCTTTGGGTGAATTTAAAGTCGACCGATGTCATACTGAAGTATATTTAAATTCCCATGGGACATGAATTAGTGACCAAGTTAATCATCATGTAAATGAATCATTGAAAAAACCCTGCAATTGACCCAATAGGGATGACGCACATCCTCGGAGCTCATCAGTGTGACCCGCAGAACCCTGGTGCAGTTAACGCGCAGTCTCTGGGGGTCTGCAGAAAAAACACAAACAGCTGGCCCTCTAATGAGATAAAAAGTGATCGGTCTACACCCGTTAGCCTGGACCATGCTCTTAGCTGAATGTCTAATGGCTACACCTCGACCCCCACAAACCCCCCCCCCCCCCCTTTCCCTTTAATGCTTAATAAACCTTATCTGTTCGAAACGCATCTGCAGAGCACCTAAAAGTTCCGAAATTGCTGCAGAAAAGGAAACCGGTGTTGCTGCGTTTAATAATTCGACGATAATCTAATCCTGGTGTTTAAAATGACAGGCTTATGATACAGTGCACGAGCAAACCTCCTCCACAAACAAACAAACAGCCAGTGGAGCCAGTCTGCCCCCTGCTGCTGGTTCATTTCAACTGCACGAGACCGTATCGTCCCTTTTAAACGAGGGGCAAGAAGCGTCGCCATATTCCTTTGTGCTGATGCGCCTTAAGCCAGATAACAGCTTTCAAACAACTTGAGAAAGAACAAGGGATTCACGTTGCTGCCTGCTAATGATTCAGGTTTCAGCGCAAATCAGTGCTCCAAAAATACACCTGCCGCTGCCTGTTTCTCAAGCAAGGCCTGTGTTACTGTTTAAGCAATTACCCTTCTGAGAAGTCTGTCTACACTCCGAGCTTGGCTGGTACACAAGATAAAGTCTATCAAGCCGCTGCCTTGAGTTCATTTTGTTCAGCTGTTCAGAATGAGAGCACAAACTCGAATGAAAATTAGGGCAAATTGTCAACCTGTAGAATGTTTTTCACAGCTAATTGGTTTGGGACCTGTCGGCTTGTTACAGAGAAGCCTGAAAAACGAAGGAAAGTTTTAGACGGCGCAAAAAGAGGTAGGAAGTTTTTTCGAGTTTACTGGTTAAGCTAATGACCCGCTATGATGCAGTCAAGGGGAAATCCATCTGCTTAAAAACACACAGACGGTAAAAAAAACCCGCCATATTACGTCCTTTAAATCTGCAAAGCCTGAAAAACTCAAAACCAGTGGCTAGAAATCATCTTTTTTTTATGTTTTTTTAAGACGGGGCTTCTCATGTAGATGCCAGAACTCTTAAAAAAAATGAACATAACATCTAACATTACCAGGCACTTGAAGTAAGTGTGTGTGTAGCAGTGACAGAAGCAGGAATACGCAGCTGCACAGTTGACAGCACCAACAGCCTCACTAACGCTCACCTGCTGCATGGAGAACATCTGGCAGCCACTGCTGCTCGCACTGATTGCACCCCATCATGAGAGGCTGGCGATCAGAGTGCTAAGGTTTTGAAGAGGCTGCGAGGGAAACGACGACAAGTCGAACTGCAAATGTGTAAAGCATTCAACACACACACACACACACACACACACACACACACACACACACACACACACACAGTGCAATCAAAGAAAAAAAAAATCGGATGAGGAGTAAAAAACTGAATATTGACCGACTCGACAGACTCATTATGAAAGAACTTCTGCTTTGCCGACGCGTTCCATTATAGACCGAGTATAAATATTTCTACGAGAACATCAGGACAGAGTCTGGTGAGGAAACGACTGTTTATAGTGTTCGCTTTATCCGTGGGGTTTTCACAACATTAAACGTAATAAGAAATAAAAAAAATATACAGCATTCTTTAAAAAAAAATATACAAGTATTGCACCTGTTACATTTTTGGAAACGGAACTAAAAGCACTAGTTAGAGGACACGCTACAAGCTCAAAAGTAAGCACACCCGGCC